>NC_090029.1:28670876-28970876 GCF_037176765.1 Anolis sagrei | reverse complement strand
CAAGTGGCAAGGCAGGCAGCCAAGCAGGCAACAGCCCTTCTCCCAGCCCTTCTTCTCTTCTTGCTTGCTTGTCCTGCTCTTCTTCCAACCTCGCTTCAACACAACCTCCCTTCCCTTTCTCTTTCCCTTTCCTTTCTCCCTTCCCTTCCCAAGCTCTGAATGAGCCTTTCATTTGCTCCACTTTATATAGAGCAATAGCTGCCAAAACCCCTCCTCTCCCCAAAACTTGGCTGGGAGGAAAGCAGCCTTCCAGCATGCAAGCTGCTTGCCTCCCAGCAGGCTAGAGGGCTGAAAAAACACTGAATCATTTCCGACTCACTTCCTGAGTCGTAACAAAAATGGCGAAAAAAGCTTCGGAAGGGCATAGGGACTTCCAGTTTTAAAAATACTTTGAAATTGCTTCAAAAAGGTAATTTTAACAAATTTATAACGAGTTACAACCATCCTCTAGTTTCTCCCCTTATCTTGCTGAATAACCCATGATTGGCTTGATCTGGATTAACTATTAGGCATGGATAGGTCCGCGCCTAATAGTTAATCCAGATCAAGCCAATCATGGGTTATTCAGCAAGATAAGGGGAGAAACTAGAGGATGGTTGTCAGCACCTTCATAAGCTGTCACAGCAAGTCAGTAGCCCAGATAAATGAAGACAGCAGGGAGTAAAACAGAATCATCAACTGTAGCCAGGCCAAAGTCCAATCCCTATGAAATAGAAATATGTCTTTTCAGAAGCAATTAGACTTCTGAATTCAGTGTTGGAAAGAAGAACCCCAAAACCAGTGGCAGAATATTTCAATCTTCCTAGGCATTCTGTTCGTGATCTAGTAATTATTCTTGCACAAAGACATTTCAAGGAAAGATTAAGGAGAAATGACTAGTCTTCTGTATTCAGGGTAAACCCTGACCCGTTTCATGTCTCAGCTTTTGATGGGAGCCCTGATCCATTTTTGGGAGCCTCCCAAAACCAGGAGGGCAGATACCTGTTTTTGCTCTGGGGTGCCAAAAGATCTGTTTTCTTTTGGCTCGTTATAGAGGGTGGCTTCCTAGGCTCCCCTTCCTTTCATTTTAGGCATTTTAGCTTCTTTACTCTAGAGGAGAGGCACTTGGCTGCAGGCAGGCGTGCTTGCTTTCTGGGCCTGTACGCCACACATGGACTCTCTCTTTCCAAGGAAAGAAGGCAAGTTCTGACTTTCTTACTCTAAAGGAGGTACTCGGCTGCAGGCAAATGTGTGCCCTGGGCTTGCATGCCATGCACACTAGGGCTGGGCAACCATGGAAAAATTTGTTTCTAAAATCGATTCGTTTTTTGGGGGTTTTTGTGTTTCGATTTTAAAAAGAATTCCGAAATTTTTCTTTTAAAAAGTTCGATATTTACGAAAATTCATAAATTACAAAACAATTATGAAACAATTACGAAACAATTACGAATGGATTCGTTAATGGCGGACGCGACCGCACAATACGCTAAAAAACCTCCAAATGGGACAGGGGGAACTTCTGAAGCTTCCCTCTCCCTTTGTTGTTGACTGTTGGTGTGATATTTATAATTTTTTTCCACTGATTAAACAAACAACAACTATAAAACTTGCCCCAGACATGCGGAAATAATAACAAAACGATTTCAAAACGATAACGAAACGAATACAAAACGAATTCGAAACAATTACGAAACGAATTTAAAAATTCGTTTCGTTTTTTAGTTGCTCCTGAATGGTTCGTTATCGCTTCATTATAAAAAAAAATAACGAATTTTAACTAATTACGAAATTACGAAACGAAACCACCCAGCCCTAATGCACACATACAAGGCAAGGAGGCATGGAGTGCCATGTGCTCACAAAAGCAGAGAGGGAGCCGATGATCAGCTCCTGCTTGCTTTCGTGTAGAGCTGATTTTATTTATTTATTTATTTATTTGTTTATTTATTTATTTATAACATTTATACCTGTCCTTCTTGACCTCTGAGGAGGGATTCAGGACGGCTTCCAACAGGTAACAATTCGATGCCGACAAATAAAATACAGCAAAAATACATAACAATGGTTATAAATATACATTAAAACTGTTTGCCAGGTTAAAATGACATCCAAAACAGTCCAAATTGCAGTCAATAAAATCTCATCTCCACCAGTAAAATCAGTCTATTTTGCAAATGCTTGCTCCCATAACCAGGATTTAAGTTTCTTCTGGAAGGTCAGGAGGGAGGGGGCAGATCTAACCTCCTTAGGGAGGGATTTCCACAGCTGAGGAGCCACCACAGAGAAAGCCCTGTCTCTCGTCCCCACCAAACATGACTGTGTTGGTGGTGGAACTGAGAGCAGGGCCTCCCAGATGATCTTAAGGTCCTTGGTGGTTCATAGTGGGAAACACGTTCGGACAGGTAAACTGGGGCAGAACCATTTAGAGCTTTATAGATCAAAACCAGCACTTTGAGTTGTGCTCAGAAGCTGATAGGCAGCCAGTAGAGCTGGTGTAGCAGGGGATTTGTGCGCTTCTTGTACCCTGTTCCTGTGAGCAACCTGGCTGCTGAGCATTAGACTAGCTGGAGCTTCTGGGTAGTCTTCAGAGGCAACCCCATGTATTCAGGATGTAACCAGAGCATGGACCACCGTGGCCAAGTCAGACTTCCCAAGATACAGGTGCAGCTGGCACACACGTTTTAATTGTGAAAAAGCTCCCCTGGCCACTGCCAAGACCTGGGGTTCCAGGTTCAGCAATGAGTCCAGGATCACTCCCAAAGGTAATGAAATGCTCCCAAAGGTAATGAAAATAGTAAAAAAAAAAACCAGGTGTAATGGAGGGAAACAGACCTGCACAGAACTCTAGAAATGACTGAATAAGGTTATTTTCAAAATGCCGGTCCATCAGCAGAGATATGAAAATGCATGATGTTTCCATGACACACTAGGAATATTAATACATTATTCTTGTGTAGTGTGAACTTACCACAGAATTTTCTTGGCAGGAATTGTTCAGAGAGGTTTTGCCATTGCCATCCTCTGAGGTTGAGAGAGTATGACTTGCCCACTGAAGAAATGGCTAAGCATGGATTCAAACCCAAATCCCAGTCTCCCAGAGCCTAGCCCAGCATCCAAACAATTACCACCTATGCAGCTAGGGAAATCTCCTCAAGGAACCATATCAAGAGTCGCAAAAGAAGTTACTAACTCCAAATGTTACCTCCCAAGGAAGTTACCAACTTCAAGGAGACTCACTTTGGGTAAGTATATTTATTGCTTTCACACTTCAAGATTGCTATCAGCTTGACAGATCTGTACACTGAGCCTTTGAACGTTTGGAGCAGGGTCACAATTTGCATCTTTCTGATTCCCGTTGCACTCTGATCCATCCTTCACAACCTTGCTGCTGTATACCTGGTGCTTTAATATGAACTCCATCAGCGTATCCGAAGAAGTGGATTGATATTCACAAAGGCTTATGCTAAAATAAACTTGTTAATCTTAAAGGTGCTGCTAGATTCTCTTTCCTTCTCCGACTTCCTTTTTTCAGTTTGATAGGATACATGTTCACACAAGGTAAACAGTAGACCTAATTTCCCTGGAAAGTTAGAGGTCACTGTGCTCAGAAACAAACCAAACATTTAATAAGACTATGTTGGAGAAGGCACATTTACAGTATGCATCTTAGACGCGTGAAGGGGGAAAGTAAATTGAGCAATATGACATTTCTATTGCTTACAGGTTCTCTGCAGGAACTAATTTCAATATCTGTTAACTGAATCATGCTTGTTTCCTCAGTTCTCGTCATGTGACAGGGAAATACTTTACAAGAAAGAAAAGAGAAGTCAGTTATTACAAGGGTTGAATGAAAAGTAATGCCTCTATCTTTGTTTATTTGGGTTTGAAGGGGAATATTTTAATAAAACAAACACAGAAATAATCCTGAGAATGTGCTCTTTAACTACCACTCTTCACTTTTCCACATAATCACCAGACAATTGGATACATTTCTGCCAACGTTAAACAAGTTTTCTGAAGTTGTCATGGAAGAGGTCAACACTCTGTTTCCGCAACCAGCATCTCGCCGTTCTCTCAACATCTTCATCACAAGCATAATGATGTCCCTGCAGATCTTCTTTCATTATCGGGAACAGATGGAAGTCAAACGGTGCTAAATCTGGAATGTATGGAGGATGTCATACGGTGGTAAGATATAGTCTCTGAAGTTTCAAGTCTGTGCGCTTTCATTTCAGGCGTCAGCATCCTGGGTACCCATCATGCACAGATCTTCTGATAGCTAAGCAAAGCAATAATGTGACCCACACATTCTTGGGAAATGCCAATTATGCTTGAAATTTCTCTCTGAGAGATACAACAATCATCCTGAAATCAATCTGTCAACCTTTTGCTTGTGAAGGTGGATCTGGAATTGGTTAAATGGACGAACCCAGAGGGTGCTCACCAATGCTTCCTCTTCATCCTGGAAAGAAGTGACGAGCGGAGTGCCGCAGGGTTCTGTCCTGGGCCCGGTCCTGTTCAACATCTTTATTAATGACTTAGATGAAGGGTTAGAAGGCAGGATCATCAAGTTTGCAGACGACACCAAATTGGGAGGGATAGGCAATACTTGACAAAACTAACAAAATGAAGTTCAACAGTGACAAATGCAAGATACTCCACTTTGGCAGAAAAAACGAAATGCAAAGATACAGAATGGGGAACGCCTGGCTCGAGAGCAGTACGTGTGAAAAAGATCTTTGAGTCCTCATGGACAACAAGTTAAACATGAGCCAGGAATGTGATGTGGCGGCAAAAAAAGCCAATGGGATTTTGGCCTGCATCAATAGGAGCAAAGTGTCTAGATCTAGGGAAGTCATGCTCCCCATGCTCTATTCCGCTTTGGTTAGACCACACTTGGAATATTGTGTCCAATTCTGGGCACCACAATTCAAGAGAGATATTGTCAAGCTGGAATGTGTCCAGAGGAGAGCGACTAAAATGATCAAGGGTCTGAAGAACAAGCCCTATGAGGAGCGGCTTAAGGAGCTGGGCATGTTTAGCCTGAAGAAGAGAAAGCTGAGAGGGGATATGATAGCCATGTATAAATATGTGAGATGAAGCCATAGGGAGGAGGGAGCAAGCTTGTTTTCTGCTTCCTTGGAGCAGATTCCATCTGAACATGAGGAAGAACTTCCTTACTGTGAGAGCCGTTCAGCAGTGGAACTCTTTGCCCCGGAGTGTGGTGGAGGCTCCTTCTTTGGAAGCTTTTAAACAGAGGCTGGATGGCCATCTGTCAGGGGTGATTTGAATGCAATATTACTGCTTCTTGGCAGGGGGTGGTACTGGGTGGCCCATGAGGTCTCTTCCAACTCTTTGATTCTATGATTCTATGATTTAGTGGTCACTATGTAGACTTGTCCACAGCTGCATGGTATACAGTAGACTCCTGCAGAGGTGAGGGGATCCCTCTGTATTAAGAAATGACTAGGCAAATGAGTTTACTGTGTTTCCTTTAGAAGAAAGAAAGGAAAAGTTACTGCATTTGAAAACAAACTATTCCACCTATACGTTCTCTCTTCGCCAAAAATGTTTTCAATTTCTTCCCCCTTTCTGGGTAGTACTTTGCAGATCTATAGCCACCAAATAGTTTCAGATTAACTCTCTGGAAAGGACCTATATGTGTTCTCACAAAGTTCTGTTTTGTTTTAAATAAGTATAAATGAGAAAGCTGATGAACTGTGCTCATGTTTAAAATAAAAGCTGCCATTCAGCACCATTTGAGAGGAGGGAAGGGCAAAATGATGCTCAGCTTTCAGCATTCAGCCTTGCTCGTGCTAAAAGCTTTCCTGAGGATCTAACCAGCATTCAAGCCTAGAAATCAGATGTTTTGCTTCTTGAAGAGCTAATCTCCACTGCCGGAGGCCAGACTTCAAATTGCAGGAAACGGTTACCACCGCTGTCTTAATACTCTCATCCTTTCAAGACCGGGGAACTAATTGGAAGATGGAAGGAAGCCTCCCTCTATGACTTGAAGAGAAGAAGTCACTAAGCAACAAAGCTCCCCAATTTCGCTGCTAAAGGATGCTCAGACCTTGCCTCCCAAAGGAGCCAACCTCCCCTTGGAGCATACATGTGTGACATAACTGAAATCTCCTCCAGGTGAAACATTTTCTTCTACTTAGAAAATGAGATGGATCAGAGAAAAATGACTGATATGTCTCAGTTAATGAAGCAGATGTGATCCTGGGTAGTTCTTCCTTAACCGAAAATTGCTCACCTGTCCCTGGAAAGTGTAGCAGTGGCAGCTGCTACTGAAGAGGTGTTTGATCAGAGGTTTCAACCTCCTTTCACTGAGGGCCATATCAACCTTATGGTTGCCTTCAAAGGGTCATTAAATCCATGGATAGTGGGGAGGCTATATATATATATAGACATATATTAACATAGTGATTGCTGTTCTTTACTTTTTACCCAATTTGGGTTCTCCTGGAGTATTGGCTTCTTTTGGAGTATTGGCTACCCCTCCCAATTTGGTGTCATCGGCAAACTTGATTATCATGCCTTCATCTAAGTCATTAATAATATTTGCCACAGTAGAGAACATTCAGAAAATTTATATATTTAGTTATTTATTTACGACATTTATATGCCGCCCTTCTCACCCCGAGTGGCTTACAATACACACACACACACACACACACACACACACACACAATATATTATATTATTAGCATAGTACAATATCAGTATTATATATTACTATATTGTGCTATACTATTGCAATGTAATATTATTAGTAATATTATGTGTCATATAAAATATATAATTATAATATTGTATTATTATCAGTAGTAGTGGTATTATATTGTATTACATTATAATATTATAAATATATGTATATACAATGTATTATATTATATTATTAGTATAGCACAGGATACAAGGTGGAACTATCTTCTGCTCCCCTCTCACTTCACTCTGGCCCAGAGCAGCAGTTTGTATTAGGGTGAGGGGCTCTCAACTGATGACACAGGCAGGAGACAAGGTGGGACTGTCTTCTGCCCCCCCCCCCCCTTCACTGTGGCTCAGAGCAGCAGTTGGTGTTGGGGTGAGGGGCTCCCAACTGATGACGCAGGTAGGAGACAAGGTGAAACTGTCTTCTGGCCCCCTCTCTCTTCACTCTGGCCCAGAGCAGCAGTTCGTGTTGGGGTGAGGGGCTCCCAACTGATGACACAGGCAGGAGACAAGGTGGAAATGTCTTATGGCCCCCTCTCTCTTCACTGTGGCCCAGAGCAGCAGTTGATGTTGGGTTCAGGGGCTCCAAACTGATGGCACAAGTGGGAGACAAGGTGGAACTGTCTTCTGGCCTCCTCTCTCTTCTCTCTGGCCCAGAGCAGCAGTTCGTGTTGGGGTGAGGGGCTCCCAACTGATGACACAGGCAGGAGACAGGGTGGAACTGTCTTCTGGCCCCCTCTCTCTTCACTCTGGCCCAGAGCCGCAGTTGGTGTTGGGTGAGGGGCTCCTAACTGATGACACAGGCAGGAGACAAAGTGGAACTGTCTTCTGGCCCCCTCTCTCTTCCCCTTGGCCCAGAGCCGCAGTTAGCGTTGGGGTGAGGGGCTCCCAACTGATGACACAGGCAGGAGACAAGATGGGGCTGTCTTCTGGCCCCCTCTCTCTTCACCCTGGCCCAGAGCAGCAGTTGGTGTTGGGTTGAGGGGCTCCCAACTGATGACACAAGTAGGAGACAAGATGGGGCTGTCTACTGGCCCCCTCTCTCTTCCCCTTGGCCCAGAGCCACAGTTGGTGTTGGGTTGAGGGGCTCCCAACTGGTGACACAAACGGGAGAAAAGATGGGGCTGTCTTCTGGCCCCCTCTCTCTTCACCCTGGCCCAGAGCAGCAGTTGGTATTGGGTTGAGGGGCTTCCAACTGATGACACAAGCAGGAGAAAAGATGGGGCTGTCTTCTGTCCCCCTCTCTCTTCCCCTTGGCCCAGAGCCACAGTTGGTGTTGAGTTGAGGGGCTCCCAACTGATGGCACAAGTGGGAGACAAGATGGGACTGTCTTCTGCCCCCCTCTCTCTTCACTTTGGCCCAGAGCAGCAGTTGGTGTTGGAGTGAGGGGCTCCCAACATAATTTTTATTTACTGAAAAATTGAGTTTGCAGTTCAGAAAGGCATAGAATGTGTTCTGGACTGCAAAAGTTCTGGTGCCCCCAGGATTTTTCCCATCAGAGTTTCCTGACATTCAAGAAACACTGTTGACCATTCTTTGAATATTTTCAAATGTTTTCCCCATCTATAATGTGAAACGCTAGGACACCCACGTGCCAGTGACTGTAAAAGCAACATGAAATGTTATTCTATGGATTTGCTAGATATATAAACCGAAATGTATTCCTACTGCTGGGATAATGCTGGGTGAATTTAACATCACTCCTTTGGTACAATCAGCAACTTTCTCATGCAGCAGGTAGGCTGTGTCATTTGTTTTAAGATTTATAAAGGAAAGTTTCATATCCGTGGGGCATTTTGCTAAATCTTAAATATGCTTTAAAGAAGGACAGAAATCTGATGGGGGAGTAGAATATATATATAAAAATATTCCAGGGATATTTTATATATACAGCCAGTCTCAGGAGGTATGCATTGAAGAGTTTTTCCTCTCCTAGAGTGGTATACATTCAACATTAGTATTTTGCTTCCATAGCTATGAGGAATAGCAAAAAGCACACTATTATCTTCAGCAGGAAACTTATTGAAACTCTGTCTGAAATATTTTTGCAGTGACACCACCAAAGGAGAGAAAGAAAACAAAAAAAATGCCAAAATTCTCTTTTGTTTTTTGTGTGTGTCAAGGCAAACACCCATTCATCTTCTACAAAGCCTAAATTATACATCTTGCATAGTCGTTCTCTATAACTTGGTATAATCATCCCACATACTCTTGATCTTTTTGAATGAGAAAATGGGCTTTGTATAACATGCCAGTTTTTGTTTCAATTGTTTTCTTTATTATTGGCTTGGAGTTTTTCATAGTTTTTTTTTTCAAAATCTAGTGTATCCTCTGAATATTTAGCTGTGCTTAATTTTTGTGAGCCATCTGAGAAAAAGATGGGATGATGAGGAGGAGGAGTTGAATTGTCTAATTCATTGGTTCTCAACCTTCCTAATGCCATGACCCTGTAATACAGTTCCTCATATTGTGGTGACCCCCAACCATAAAACCCTCTTATGCGGGGAGGCTAATTTAATTAATTTATAATGCCATAAAACTCTCCAGCAGCGTTCAAAAGAATGAGGAAGTACTCCATCGGTGTCACAAGTGAACGGTGAAGCGACAGCTCCCCCAGTGGCCAGAATTAAAACATACCCTCATTAAGCTGAAAAGTGAAATAGCCTCTGTGTCTCTGTCTATATATGTTGTGTGTCTATGGCATTGAATGTTTGCCACGTTTATGTGAATTGCGATCCACCCTGAGTCCCCTGCGGGGTGAGAAGGGAGGAATATAAATACTGTAAATAAATAAATAATAATAATAGCATTCAAGCTGATTTTGACCAGCTTCGAGCCACAAGGAGAGGTGGGGATGATGATGATGATGATGATGATGATGATGATGATGATGATGATGATGGAGTGATTGATTGCAACTCCCAGCTTCCATACCCAGCTTAGACAATGGTGATAAATGCTGTGATTTACAATCCAAGACATCGAGAGGGATGCATTGAATCCCACCCTGTTCGAAGTGATCTTGGATCAATCGTCCTATCTCAGTCTAACCAAACTTGCATGGCTTCGAGGTGGATAAATGGGGGGAAAGCATCATCCTTATAAAAGTACTCTGCTATAAATAAACATAAAAAATATACTGTCTAGATATGTATAGGAATTTGTTTGGCATTTCTTATAATCCAACCCTGATCTTGAATTTGCCTTCAGTCTTGCTGCAGGCAACAGCTCTCCCTAAACACCATGCATGCTTCTTGTCTTACTTCCTCAGAGAACAATGCTGCCATCATTGTCCATTCACCTTCATTTCTCATAAACAAAAGTGTAATGTACTGAGCAATTCTGAGAATGAAGTGTTGCCTATGTTTACTGTCCTAAATCTTATGCATCCTAATGGCTTAGCCAAGCAAAACAATAGTTGACCTATCTCTTTGACCATTCAGCCACCTGTCTATCTATTCTAGCCATCGCTCAATCTAAGAAATTGTTTAATTGGACCAGTGTTTTTCAACCTGGGGTTTAGGACCCCAGGGAGGTCACAAGGGGGTATCAGAAGGGTCACCAAAGACCATCAGAAAACAGTATTTTCTGTTGGTGATAGGGGTTCTGTGTGGGAAGTTTGGCCCAATTCTATCATTGGTGGGGTTTAGAATGCTCTTTGATTGTAGGTGTACTATAAATCCCAGCAAGTACAACTCCCAAATGTCAAGGTCTATTTTCCCCAAACTCCACCAGTGTTCATATTTGGGCATATTGGATATTCATGCCATCATTGTGTGAGTCCACAGTGCTCTCTGGATGTAGGTGAACTACAACTCCAAGACTCAAGGTCAATGCCCACCAAACCCTTCCAGTATTTTCTGTTGGTCATGGGACTTCTGTGTGCCAAGTTTGGTTCAATTCCATCATTGGTGAAGTTCAGAATGCTCTTTGATTGTAAGTGAACTATAAATCCCAGCAACTACAACTCCCAAATGACACCCCCTGTCCAACCCCACCAGTATTCAAATCTGGGCATATTGAGTATTTGTGCCAAATAATAATAATAATAATAATAATAATAATAATATAACACTTTATTTGTACCCCGCTACCTTCTCCCCAAGGGACTCGGTGCGGCTTACATGAGGCCGAGCCCAAACACAACAATACAAGCAATAAGAGCAACAATACAATAAAACACATGGACAATAAGAAACCACATTATCAATAAGACAACACATAATTAAAAACAGTGGGAAGGCCAAATGTTAGGTTAAAATTGGAAATAATGCTGGGATATGAACGGAAGGTGATACTGGTGTTTGTGGAAGGGCATACGAGCAGAAATGTAAAGTGCTTTGGAGGACAAAGTGCTATGGGGTCATTATTCTGGGAAGGCACACTGGAACAGCCACGTCTTCAAGTTCCTCCTGAAGACTGCCAAAGTTGGAGCCTGTCTGATGTCTTTGGGGAGTGAGTTGCAGAGTCGAGGGGCCACCACCAAAAAGGCCCTCTCTCTCATCCCCACCAACCGTGCCTGCGATGCTGGTGGGATCGAGAGCAGGGCCTCCCCGGATGATCGAAGGGATCGTGTGGGTTCATATACAGAGATGCAATCACGCAGGTAGGCATGTCCCAAACCATTCAGGGCTTTGTAGGTAAGAACCTGCACCTTGAATTGTAATTCAGTGAATGAAAACACCCAGTGGCCCAGTGAATGAAAACACATCCTGCATATCAGATATTTACATAACAATTCATAACAGTAGCAAAATTATAGTTATGAAGTAGCAGCTAAAATAATGTTATGGTTGGGGGGCACCACAACATGAAGAACTGTACTAAGGGGTCGCGGCATTAGGAAGGTTGAGAAACACTGAAGATTGGGAGGGGGGCTCAGTCACCACTTCTGGGCACTCTCATACTAGACTTGGAATATCTTTCAGTATCCACTTCTGGTTGGCCTGGTCTTGTTTACCTGAACTATAATGATTGACTGGAATTAATTCTCACGAGCTGCACATTCCTTTGGAGCTCCCCAGAGAAAAGGCGTCACTGAATATCTGTCTGATGATCGTGGTCTGCATTTGAGACATTTCACTTTCTCATGTCCAAAGAAGTAAACAGAATTCACCTCCCTTTTGCCCGAGACTGTCATTTTGTAGCATAAGTGGTTAAAAGGGTGCATTTTGCCATGGGTAAGCCATGACTGCTGTTGGAAGGCGAGCGGCTCATTAAGGCAGTTGTTTCTGAAGCTACTGCTCAAGCAACTTTAAATCAATTAGTAGATGTTTGCAAAGTGCTTTGAAGATGGGAAGTACTGTGCTGTATAGCTGGTAAGTATCCTTGTTTTTAGTTTAAGGTCTCTTTAATTAACTTTTGGGAAAACTGACATAATCGTAGATGGCAGAAAGAATGGGAGCATCTCATTAGTACGCTTTCTGTGTCCGGAAACCCTCAGAAACCTTAGAAAGCAATCCTCAGAGAATCAGTATCATACGAAACACATTTTGCCTGATGATTTTGCCTATTTCTTTTTTTTTCTGCTCTGAGTAAGTACGGGAAAGAAGAACTTATGGGTTCAAAGGAGAGGGATAATCACAAGAATATCTGTGTTCTGTTTTGCTTATGAAAAATAATTTCTTAGCTCTTAAGGCGGGTATGGGCAAACCCAGGCCTGGGGGCTGGATGCAGCCCTTGGGCTCTTTTCTCAGACCCTCCTCTCTTCCACCATCCTATCCTTCCTTCTCTCTTTCCTTCCTCCTTCCATTCTTCCCTTCCTTCCTTCCCTTCCTTTTTCTCCTTGCATCCTTCCTTCCACCTTTTCATCCTTCTTTCCTTCACTCTTTTTTCCCTCCTTCCCTCTCTCTCTTTCTCCTTCCTTCCCTTTTTTCTTTCCTTCTCTTTTTCCTCCCTCCCTCCCTCCATCCATTCCCTTCCACCCTCCCATCCATCTCTTCTTCCTTTTCTTTCTTCCTTCCTTTCTTCCCTTTTTCCTCCCTCCCTCCTTCCCTCTCTCTCTTTCTCCTTCCTTCCTCCTTCCATTGCTTCCGTGCCTCCCTCTTTCTCCTTCTATCAGTCCCTTCCACCCTTTCATCCTTCTTTCCTTCACTCTTTTCTCCCTCCTTCCCTCTCTTTCTCCTTCCTTCCCTTTTTTCTTTCCTTCCTTCTCTCTTTCCTCCCTCCTTCCATCCATACATTCCCTTCCACCCTTCCATCCTTCTCTTCTTCCCTTTCTTCATTTCTTTCTTACCTCTTTCCTCCCTCCTTCCCTTTTTCCCCTTCCTTCCTTACCTCCTTCTTTCTACTTCCATCCTTCCCTTCCTTTCTTACCTCCCTCTTTCTCCTTCAATCCTTCCCTTCCACCCTTTCATCCTTCTTTCCTTCACTCTTTTCTCCCTCCCTTCTTCCTTCTCTCTCTTTCTCCTTCTTTCCCTTTTTCTTTCCTACCTTCTCTCTTTCCTCTCTTCCTCCATACATCCATTTTCTTCCACCCTTCCATCCTTCTCTTCTTCCCTTTCTTTCTTCCCTCTTTCTTCCGTCCTTCCATCTCTCCCTCTTTCTCCTTCCTTCCTTCCTTCCTTCCTTCCTTCCTTCCTTCCTTCCTTCCTTCCTTCCTTCCTTCCTTCCTTCCTTCCAGCATTCCATCCATTTTCTCTCCTTCCCTTCCCTCTCTTTTTCCTTCCTCCTTTCCTCCTGGGGGGATGTTTAGTTTGGAGAAGAGAAGATAGAGAGGGAAAATGGCAACCATGGTTCAAGATTAAAAAGGGTGCCCCACTGAGGAGGAGAAAGGGGAAAACAGACTTTCGGCTGCTCTAGAGACCAAGGCACAAGGGAGAAATGGTTTCAAATGACAGGGAAAGAGATTTGACTGAAAAAAGTGGCATTGGCTGCTTCGAAGTGTGGTGGAGTTTCTTTCTCTGGAGGCTTTTACACAGAGGCTGTCTATTGGGAGTGCTTTGATTGTGCCTTCCTGCATGGCTGGGGGTTGGACTGGATGGCCCTTGGGTGTCTCTTCCACCTCTAGGATTCTAGGAGGAGGAGGAGGATTTAAGGAGTAGGCAACACAAGGTCTAATGGATACACTTTCCTCCCCCATCCACCATCTCACACTGACCAAGGCCAACCCTTTTGGGATCCAGACGTTTCCTGTCTTTCCTTCACTTTCTGCCTTTGAAAGAGAAGAGGAAGGGAAGTAAAGGACAGAGAGGGGGTTTGGGGAGAACCCTCTTCCTCCTGGCCCTCTCACCCGGCATGCGGCTCCCAAATTAGAAAGTTTGTCCATGCCTGCCTTATGGTCTCAAAGCTAGATCTGTACCATTGCTAGGCTAGAGCTCAGTAGTTTTTACAGTGAGAGTCAGCATAGCATAATGGTTTGATATTTGACCACAGCTCTGGAAACCAGGATTCAAATCCCTATTCATCTATGGAAACCCACTGGCTGATCTTTAACAAGTTAGCCTTATTCTCTCAGCCTTAGAGGAAGGCAAAGGCAAACTTTCTCTGAACAAGACATGCCAAGAAAAAAAACCATGATAGGTTTGTCTAAGGGTGCCATTCATTGGAAACAACTTGACCGCACACAACATCAACTGTGAGCATTTGCAGTAGCAGTCATTCTTCTGAATTACTTTGCTTGTCTTTCTCCTTCTGGCCTTCCAAGCAAGGGAGCTGTCCAGCAGAATTTAAAGCTGAACCGAAAATCCGCTGCCTAGAAGACAGGTGGGTGAATGCCCTGTTCAAGTGCCGGCAAAATGGAGCCAAGTACTAATACTTTATTGATGTATCTGTTTCGTTGATTCATGCCTCGTGGGTTTTTTGACTCCCAGTATTGAGGAAAAGACAGGGTATAAATAACTAAAATAAGATGGCCCCAAGAAATGGTGGGGATGAACCACTTTATTTCACCCATTCACATCCTGCCTTTCTCCCGGCTCAAAGTAACAATTAGAGTACCATGGTTCACAATACTGATAAACAAGACCAATTGAAAGCAAAGCAAGGTGAAAGGTAAAAATGGAATTCCAACAGTCTAAAATACGAGGGTTGAATGAAAAGTAATGCTTCCACCTTCATTACTTGGGTTTGGATGGGAATATTTTAATAAACCGAATGCAGAAATAATCCTTAAAATGTGCACTTTAACTGCCACTATTCACTTTTCCACATAATTGCCAGACAATTGGATACATTTCTGCCAATGATGAACAAGTTGTCTGAAGCCATCACAGAAGAAGTCGACACTCCGTTTCCACAATCCATCGTGCACAGATCTTCCGATAGCCAAGCAAAGCAATAATGTGACCCACATGTGCTTATGAAATGCCGATTATGCTTGAAATTTCTCTCTGAGTGACACGACAATCGCCCTGAATCAGTCTGTCAACCTTTTGTTTGTGAAACTCAGTGGTTGCTGTCAGAGGATGTCCAACTCTTTGTTTGTCACGCAAGTCAGATGTTCCCACCTCAACATCTTTAAATTTATTCGCCCACCAATGCACATTTCATGTTCCTTGATTTGTGTCTGGGTAAGGCTCCATTTGGTGGTCCCTATGTAGATTTGTCCACAGCTGCATGGTATACAGTAGACTCCTGCAGAAGTGAGAGGATCCCTCTGTATTAAAAATGACAAGGCAAATAAGTTTACTGTGTTTCCTTTAGAAGAAAGAAAGGAAATGCTACTGCATTTGAACTTACTTACCCAGTGACACACAGTACTCACATCAACACAATCACCATAAACAGCTTGTATTCTCTGATGAATCTCCTTTGGGGTGACACCGTCTGCTGTCAATAATTCAATGACTGCATGTTGCTTAAGTTGCACTGACCGACTGCCTGCGCAGGGTTCCATACTTTGCACTTTAACAACACAACTGTTCAATGCTAGGGCTTCCCAGCAAAATGGAACTGTAGAGGAGAGTCTACTGAACAAACCAGTACCTTCTGCATACCAGTACTGCCATCTGTTGAGGACTTATGAAGGTGGAGGCATTACTTTTCATTCAACTCTTATAGAATTTAAAAGTTTGACAATATAATATAATGCGAAATGCAGTATCACCTGCCAAGTTTCTGAATGCTCTTCTGGGGCAGCCCAACATAGAGCACATTACACTTATCTAATCTGGATGTGACTAAGGCACATCCTTGTGGACAGCAAGTGCTTGTGGACAACAAGTTAAACATGAGCCAACAATGTGATGCGGCAGCAAAAAAGAAAAAAAAGCCAATGGGATTTTGGCCTGCATCAATAGGAATCTAGTGTCTAGATCCAGGAAAGTCGTGCTACTCTTCTATTCTGCCTTGGTTAGACCACACCTGGAATCACGTTGTGTCCAATTCTGGGCACCACAATTGAAGGGAGATGTTGACAAGCTGGAATGTGTCCAGAGGAGGGGGACTGAAATGATCAAAGGTGTGGAGAACAAGCCCTATGAGGAGCAGCTTAAAGAGCCGGGCATGTTTAGCCTGAAGAAGAGAAGGCTGAGAGGAGACATGATAGCCATGTATAAATATATGAGAGGATGTCATAGGGAGGATGGAGCAAGCTTGTTTTCTGCTTCCCTGGAGACTAGGACGCGGAACAATGGCTTCAAATTACAAGAAAGGAGATTCCATCTGAACATTAGGAAGAACTTCCTGACCGTGAGAGCTATTCAGCAGTGGAATTCCCTGCCCCAGCGTGTGGTGGAGGCTTCTTCTTTGGAGGCTTTTAAGCAGAAGCTGGATGGCCATCTGTTGGGGGTGCTTTGAATGTGATTTCCTGCTTCTTGGCAGGGGGTTGGACTGGATGACCCACAAGGTCTCTTCCATCTCTATGATTCTATGTACTACCATAGCCAGATCGCACTTTTCAAGATATGGGTGCAGCTGGTGCACAAGATTTAAGTTGGATAGAGAGAAGTACTAATTTCTCCATATGATAATTTTAGCCAGACAAGAAAATCTTACATAGGACTTATTGGGGCCTATTATTCTAAAAGCTTCAAGAAAGCACTTTTTTTTAGTGGCTACTGTGAGTCTCTGGTCATCTTTTACCAAGGAGCTCAGTGGTCCTGCTCTCTCTTTTAATTCAACCAGCAGGAAAATGTCTTTATTTTATTCATGCAGTTTTTTGGAAACTCGCTGCTTGTTGAGGAAGGAACTTGTTACCAATTGGCAATTGCATTTCCCATTGCGATCTGTTCTCAAACTGTGTTGTTAATTGTTTCAAACTGTTTGAAATTGTGCCATTGATTTAATTTAATTCTGCTTTAACCTTTGGACTTGTTTTGTGTTTGAATTGTATTCCTCATTTGTTATCGTTGTGAGCTGCCTGTAGCCCCGGTCGTGAGAGAAATGAGGAATATAAACTGGATTGATGGATGGGAAGGGAGATAGATGATGGGTGAATAAATGAATAGATAGATAATCAGCTCTGCGGTCCTCCAGGTGTTTTTGGACTTCAGCTCCCAGAGTTCCTGACCATTGAACAAGCTGGCTAGGGCTTCTAGGAGTTGGAGACACAAACACCTGGAGGGCCACAGAGTGAGAAGGCCTGATCTCAATTGTCTCCCTCCAAAAAGATTATTTGACCCTATATTCTAGTGGTCCTCTAGCTTCTGTCCCCGAGTGTGGTGGAGGCTCCTTCTTTGGAAGCTTTTAAGCAGAGGCTGGATGGCCATCTGTCAGGGGTGATTTGAATGCAATATTCCTGCTTCTTGGCAGGGGGTTGGACTGGATGGCCCATGAGGTCTCTTCCAACTCTTTGATTCTATGATTCTATGATTCCTAATGCCGCAACCCCTTAATACAGTTCCTCATGGTGTGGTGACCCCCAACCAGGACATTATTTTCATTGCTCCTTCATAACTGTAATTTTGCTACTCTTATGAATTGCAATGTAAATTTCTGATTGTTGTTGTTCATTTGTTCAGTCGTCTCCAACTCTTCGTGACCTCATGGACCAGCCCACGCCAGAGCTCCCTGTCGGCCGTCACCACCCCCAGCTCCTTCAAGGTCAGTCCAGTCACTTCAAGGATGCCATCCATCCATCTTGTCCTTGGTCAGCCCCTCTTCCTTTTACCTTCCACTTTCCCCAGCATAATTGTCTTCTCTAGGCTTTGCTGTCTCCTCATGATGTGGCCAAAGGACTTCAACTTTGTCTCTAGTATCCTTCCCTCCAATGAGGCGTTGGGCTTTATTTCCTGGAGGATGGACTGGTTGGATCTGCTCGTAGTCCAAGGCACTCTCTGAACTTTCCTCCAACACCACAGTTCAAAATCATCTATCTTCCTTCGCTCAGCCTTCCCTAAGGCTGATATGCAGGGTGTATTCTCATTCACTGGACCAAATTTGGCACAAATACCCGATATGCACAAATTTGAATACTGGTTAGGTTGGAGGGGGATTAATTTTGTCATTTGGGAGTTGTAGTTGCTGGGATTTATACTTAACCTACAATCTAAGAGCATCCTGAACTCTAGCAATGATGGAATTGAACCAAACTTGGCACACAGAACTCCCATGACCAACAGAAAACACTGGGAGGGTTTGGTGGGCATTGATCTTGAGCTTTGGAGTTGTAGTTCACCTACATCCAGAGAGCACTCTGGACTCACACAATGATGCATCTGGACCAAAGTTGGCACACAGAACTCCCATGAGCAACAGAAAACACTGGGAGGGTTTGGTGGGCATTGATCTTGAGCTTTGGAGTTGTAGTTCACCTACATCCAGAGAGCACTCTGGACTCACACAATGATGCATCTGGACCAAAGTTGGCACACAGAACTCCCATGAGCAACAGAAATCATTGGAAGGGTTTGGTGGGCATTGATCTTGAGTTTTGGAGTTGTAGTTCACCTACATTCAGAGAGCACTGTGGGCTCAAACAATGATGGATCTGGACCAAACTTGGCACGAATACTCAATATGCCCAAATGTAAACACTGGTGGGGTTTGGGGAAAATAGACCTCAACATTTGGGAGTTGTCGTTGCTGGGATTTGTAGGTCACCTACAATAAAAGAGCATTCTGAACCCTACCAACAATAGAATTGGGACAAGATTCCCACACAGAACCCCCATGACCTATAGAAAAAACTGTGTTTTGTGATGGTCTTTGGTGACCCTTCTGACATCCCCTGGTGTCCCGACTCCCAGGTTGAGAAACGCTGCTATACTTGATTATCCTTCATCTTCCATTGACCTTCATATTTTAAAATATGAGCAAAGTAGATTCATTATCCTATTGACAGGGGACCCAATAGCCAACCCTGATGAAAATACTGCAAATATCCCATGGGTGCTTTGTGTGCACTTTCATCTACTTTTCTGACCAGCATAAATCAGTCTGGATTTTGAAATGTCATCCAATTTGAATGAAATGTTATTTTCTTGCCTTTGTTATTGGATTTCCGGAACATGAGGCCAGTGGCGACTCCCTTTGAGCGGATGGGGTTCTGTTGATGCCGATGGGCGGCTCTGTCGAAAAAGTCAGTGCCACAAGAAATTGCATTGCTAAGCTAAAAGACTTGCCTGTGTCCTTTATCCATCTTGCTAAATAAACACAACAGCTTGTTGTTTTCAAGCAATATTCATATGTCAGTCTCCTGCCTGGGGTACCTTTGTATGGACATGTTTAGAAGCCCTCATGATGGAGCCACAGATTCTTTTAACCCAAGGATGGCAACATCAATAGGACTTTTTTGTGTGTGTGTCAGGAGCAACTTGAGAAACTGCAAGTTGTTTCTGTTGTGAGAGAATTGGCCGTCTGCAAGGACATTGCCCAGAGGATGTCTGGATGTTACGATGCATTACCATCCTTGTGGGAGGCTTCTCTCATGTCCCCACACAGAATTATAGAATCATAGAGTTTAAAGAGACCTCATGGGCCATCCAGTCCAACACCATTCTGCCAAAAAGCAGGAAAATAGCATTCAAAGCACCCCCAACAGATGGCCATCCAGCCTCTGCTTTAAAGCCTCCAAAAAAGGAGCCTCCACCACACTCTGGGGCAGAGTGTTCCACTGTTAAACAGCTCTGACAGTCAGGAATTCTTCCTAACTGTGAGAGATGTCAGCAGTGGAACTGGAGCATGGGGAGCTGGAGCTAACAGAGGGAGCTCATCCACACTCTCCCCAGATTCGTATCTACAACCTGTGCACCAGTTGCACTCATACCTCAGGAAGTCTGATCTGGCCACAGTGGTCCATGCTCTTGTTACATCCCGTATAGACTACTGCAACACACTCTATGTGGGGTTGCCCTTGAAGACTGTTCGGAAACTTCAACAGGTCCAACGAGCGGCAGCCAGATTGCTTACTGGAGCGTCATACAGGGAACACCCCCCCCCCCCCCCCGTTGTGTCAGCTCCACTGGCTGCCGATCCAGTTCTGAGCACAATTCAAGGTGCTGGTTTTGACCTACAAAACCCTTTACTGTTTCAGTCCAGCGTATCTGTCCGAACGTATCTCCCTCTACGTCCCATCCCGGAATTTGAGATCATCTGGGGAGGCCCTGCTCTCGACCCCACCGCTATCACAAGTGAGGCTGGTGGGGACGAGGAGCAGGGCCTTCTCAGTGGTGATCCCCCACCTGTGGAACTCACTCCCAGAGGAAATCAGGGCATCAACATCCCTCCTTGCCTTCAGGAGGAAGGTAAAGACGTGGCTATGGGACCAGGCCTTTGGGCATCCTGACAATTAGATATGGAAACCGGATGGATAGGATCGACAATGTGTGGAAAGTAGAACCTAAACTATGAGTCTGTTAAACGCTGACCAGCAATGAGGTTTGTATTGCTTTTATTGTTTTAATTGCTTTTACGGGTTTTATGGTTGTTTTGCCGATAATAATGATTGTGTATGTTAATTGTCATCATTGCTATAATTGCTGTCGTTAACTGATGTTATGTTTTTTGCTGTCATGTAATGCGGGCATCGAATTGTGCCTTGCTTGTGTAAGCCGCCCTGAGTCCCCCCCCCCCGGAGTGAGAAGGGCGGGGTATAAGCGACCGTAATAATAAATAATAAATGTTGGTTTTTAGTCCTGCTGGCACAAGGGTTTAACCCATTGCACTACCAGGCACTCCATAAGAGGACTGATGTTGTTTAGACATCCATTTTCCTACAGGATATTGTTTTGTTCCAGTCCAGATTATTTGCCTATTGAGCCCAACATCATCTGCTTTGGGCCATTGCTTCATGGTCAAGCTTTTGTGGTTGAATGTTTTATTTTCAGGGAGGAAATGAGTTGATTATATGGCAAAACAGAGATGCTGATTATACACAGTAAGCCACCACCAATGTACAAATTACATAGTTTGGAAAGAAAAGGGGGTGGAAATCATCAAGAGATGTTTTCTTCTTTAACGATTTCGAGTTATGCCGTGGCGCTTGTTGGGGGTGACAGTGTAAGCCTGGGTGTGGGAAAACCCTATTCATAAAGAAACATGCTTTTATGTTGGAATCAAAATTGGAGAGCACCCTTGTCAAATTAGAAACATAACGGCTTTATGATACTTCAGAACTCCTTTCTTGAATGAACTCCCGAAATGAATGGGAAAATAACAATCCATTTCCTTCTGCAGAGAAATGGCTTTAATCCCTTGCATTCCTCTGAATAAAGGAGAGAGAGTTTGATTTTTTTTTCATGTCAGGAGCTACTTAAGAAACTGCAAGTCGATTCTGGTGTGAGAGAATTGGCCATCTGCAAGGATGTTACCCAGGGGAATGCCTAGATGTTTTGATGTTTTACCATCCTCATGGGAGGCTTTTCTCATGTCCCTGGCATGGGGAGCTGGAGCTGACAGAGGGAGCTCATCCGTGCTCTCCCCAGATTTGAACCTCCAACCTGTTGGTCTTCAGTCCTGCCAGCACAAGGGTTTAACCCACTGCAATAGACAAAGCATAGTAACCCTTTATTATTTATTTATTTACTTCATTTATATACCGCTTTTCTCAGCCCATAGGTGACTCAAAGCGGTTAACAACAACAATTTCAATGTACACATTACAAAACCATTGGAGCATTTAAAAGCAATAGCATAACAACAATTAAACATCAATATGACAAATCATTCACGTCTCATCAATAGAATCAGAATCCAATCTCATCATCCGTTATTCTGTGTTCCTATAATCAATTACACTGCCTAATCGAATGCCTGTTCCAACAGCCAGGTCTTCACTTTCCTCCGAAATGGCAATAAGGAGGGGCCCGATCTGATATCTGTAGGAAGGGCATTCCACAGCCGAGGGGCCACCACTGAGAAGGCCCTGTCTCTCGTCCCTGCCAGGTGTGCTTGAGATGCCGGTGGGACCGAGAGCAGGGCCTCCCCAGATGATCTTAATGTCCTAACTGGTTTATAGGAGGAGTTGTATGCTCCCTGAGTGCCGCTCCTGTTAGCATCCTGGCTGCCGAGCGTTGGACCATTTCAAGTTTCCGAGCAGTCTTCAAAGGCAACCCCATGTAGAGAACGTTGCAGTAGTCTATATGGGATGTAACCAGAGCATGGACTACCATGGCCAAGTCAGACTTCCCAAGGTACGGGCGCAGCTGTGTCTTGGATGAATAAAGATTGTGTCACCGGAATTAAATGTCTTCTGTTTGGTGGGTGGAGGAGAAACAATGGAAGTTACATCTTAAAGGAATGTATACCATAGCTCTGGGGGAAAGGGTTGTTTCCCCTTGCAATAATACCTTCTTCCTAAAAGAGAAATCGAACATGAGTTGCAGTAGTGACTGGACTGGCATCTTCCATAGGACATTCAGACTGTAATTTGAACTAAAGGATCTGTTCAGGGTGCTGAAATGTAATAATAATAACAATTATAATTTGATATACAACAGGATTAGTACACAGCAAACAAGATCACTATGCTGGCTTTTGTATTTGATCACACATCGGACACTTCCCAAGTGTCTAGGACTGTGTGATGTATCGGCAAATAATGCATGCAAATCCGAATATGGGGAACTTTTGTCAGTGTTGATAGTGTTTAAGTGCAGGCCAAGGTCTTTAGGCACTTCACCCAGTGTGCCGATCACCGCTGAGACCACTTTGACTGGTTTGTGCCAGAGTCTTTGTGTAAACTTTTCCAATTGCTCCTTATCAAGTCTGCTGTCACCTGGGATCGCAACATCGACAATCCATACTTTGTTTTCTTCCACAATTGTGAGGTCAGGAGTATTGTGCTGCAAAACTCTGTCAGTCTAAATTCGGAAGTCCCAGAGCAGTTTGACATGTTTATTTTATGTAACTCTTTCTGGTTTGTGGTCCCACCAGTTCTTTGTCACAGGCAGATGGTATTTGTGGCACAAGTTCCAATGAATCATCTGAGCAACGGTGTTATGCCTCTGCTTGTAGTCCATCTGCACAATTTTCTTGCAGCAGCTGAGGATGTGACCTATTGTTTCATCTGCTTCCTTGCAGAGTCTACACTTGGAATCTGTCATTGACTTTTCAATTCTGGCTTTGATGGCATTTGTTCTAATCGCTTGTTCTTGGGCTGCAAGAATCAGGCCCTCCATCTCCCTTTCAAAGTTCCATTTGTGAGCCACGTTCATGTTTTTCCATGTCTATATTTTGCTCTCAATTTTTCTGATGAATATGGAGAGCTTTCTTTTGCCAGTTTTCTCTTCTGCTCTGGATTGTGTTTTTACGGTATTCCTTCTTTGTCTTTTGCACTTGAAGCAATTTACTACTCTTGACTTCCCTCAATGTTGGTTCTTGACTGCCTTTCCCATAATCTGCCAGTGCGTGTTTCTCTTCTTCTACCATTTGTTTCACTTGCAGAAGGCTTCTGCCTCCTGATTTTCTGGGCAGGTAAGGTCTGTCAACATCACTGTCATGAGTAGCGGATTGTCATCAGTTTTCTGGTTTTTCTGTCAGGATCGGCTTGCATCCAGTTCACAATTCCAGCAGTGTATCTGATGACAGGGATGGCACAGGTGTTGATACCCTTGACTGTTTTTCCACCATTTAATTTCTCTTCAAAATTTTTCTGACCTTTTGGACATATTCTTTGCTGACCACAATTTTCCCATGCCCATGCTTGATATTGTCCAACTGTAGTATGCCCAGATATTTATAGGCTTCAGGCTGATTGCATTTTATGGTTTGTCCATTTGGCATCTCTATGCCCTTGCTGTGAGTAATTCTCCCTTTGTTTAATGCCACTGTGGCACATTTGTCTAGGCCGAACTCCATACTGATGCCAGGGCTGAAGACTGTGTTGGTCAGTGACTCGATTCCAGTTTCTGATTTTCCGTAAAGCTTTAGATCATCCATGTACAGCAAGTGGGAAATTTTTGGTGAATTTCTTGCTGTTTGGTAGCCCAGGTTTGTTTTCTGTAGAATTGCTGACAGTGGGATATCGATATTGTCTAGCTTGATATTGTCTAGCTGTGGTTATTGTTGTTGTTGTTATTTTACTGACACAAAAACACAGTATGTCATAGCAAATGAGATCTATATGCCGGACTTCATATCACAAAATCACAAGTCGAACACTTTCCAAGCGTCTAGGACTGTGTGATGTATTTTTGAATGAGGCACACAGATCCAAGTCAGGTGGCCTTTTGCAGATGACAGATTGCGATTTTATCAATGTTTATTGTTTCCAAATGCCGGCTGAGATCTTTTGGCACGGTACCCAGTGTGCCAATGACCACTGGGACCACCTGTGCTGGTTTATGCCAGATCCTTTGCAGTTCAATTTTGAGGTTCTGGTAATGGCTGAGTTTTTCTTGTTGTTTTTCCTCTGGTATATTGTGTTCCAAAATTTTGTCAGTCTGGATTCGAAAGTCCCACAATATTTTTGCATGTTCATTTTCCACTACCTTTGCAGGTTTATGATCTCACCAATTCTTTACTGCTGGCAGGTGGTACTTGTGACATAAGTTCCAATGAATCATTTGAGCCACAGAGTCGTGCCATTATTATTATTATTATTATTATTATTATTATTATCATCATCATTATGTTTCTTACCCACCTCTACTCGTGCCTCAAGATTTTTTCTTAACAGGTTCAGAACCTAGGAGAGCAAAAACCTGGACTGGGATGTATTGGAATCACTCTTCATTATTGGTACAGCCTTTGTTTTCTGTGCCCCTGGTTGAAGTTCAGCTTCCTCCTGCATGCCTTACTCTCTGTATTAATTCCTCTATCAATTTGCTATAAAGTGGGCTATATTTTTCTAAGCAATTTGTATAATCTCTTTGTGGTGTTTACATTGATGTGGACTATTTGCTGAGTTCAAGTTCAGGGTATGTGAATAGGTCAGAAATAAAGCATTGTTATATGAAAGGTGCTGATTACTTTACAGGGCTGGAGGAAAGCATACAGGGAAACTGGACAATTGGATACTTGGCTAATAGTGTTGGAGATGGATTTTTATGTTCTCCCAAGGTCAAAGGTTTATCACCAAAGTAATGCTAATGTTAGGGAAGAGAGCTTCCTTGAAAAAGGCTAGGGTGTTATTTACACACAGACTAACCACACCACAGTCATTTGGCTCCTGTTGAGTTATATTATTGGTTCAGGCAAAGAATTGCTTCCTAGATATGTTTCATTTTTGTTGTGTAGGTCAGAGACACTGATAGCTAACTGTCCAGCAACATCTGAAGAAGTGTGTGATTTCCATTCTTGGCTTAGAACATCCACCATATGGACCTGTTGTTGATCATCATGGAAGAGTGGGAGGCATTTTGGGGGATGGGAAAACATTCATGGAGCAACGTATGTATTAAGCACATGTGCCCCATTTGAGCAGATGCTCCCAGTATCTTTTCACTCTATAAATATTTCAGCCATATCCATTATTTCTTGGATCATCTGATACTAACCTGTTTATCCACTACAGGCTTGCCATGGTGAAATGTCTCCGTCCTGCAGACTGATGAAAACTTCATTTGGAAGCAGTTTGTAATAACCTTTCCAAAGTACATCATTTTATGTTCTGCTTCATATAAAATGCTGATGCTCTTTGCTTGCCTTCTGCAAAAAAATGCAGCTGGGTTTTCATCTCCCCCTTAGACTAGAGAACTATGGGGAAATCAGCTTCCAAAATGGCCATCTAATAGGAGCTGCTTTTTGAATTTATATTGTTTCTGGTGATTAAGTTTACTTTTAGTGTTGCCTGGAGTGTTTCATTCATGAAGAATGATTGAGAAAATAATTATAACAGGCTGCCTCTCTGACAGCATTAGCAAACACGGTGACTGTGCTACACAATTAAAACCATTGTGAGGATTTAGAAACTGTCATTTTGAAACTTGTTGGGGTTGGGAGAAATCAAACATGGAAGGGGTGGGCAGAAATGGAATTCAGTTCTATGAGAATATGAGCAATTCAAGGGGCAACAAGGCCCAAAGTAAAAATGACGAGCCTCTTTCAGTCTAGAGGCTGAATTATATATCAAAATAATATTTTATATTATTTTATTTATATTTTCTTTTCTCACAATATGAGATGCTGGTTCTCATGGATTCAATTTCAATGAGACATGGTGTGATGGAACTACCTTGGCTGCCACCTCTCCACAAAACATTGACACTGAAATACAACACCGCCTGAGCTCTGTGAGTGCAGCATTTTTCTGAATGAAGCAAAGAGTGTTTGAGGACCGCGACATCCGTAGGGATACCAAGGTGCTTGTTTATAAAGCTATTGTCCTTCCAACCCTGCTATATGCCTGCGAGACATGATCTACAGATGTCACATGCAACTCCTAGAATGATTCCATCAGTGTTGCCTCTGGAAAATCCTGCAAATCTCTTGGGAAGACAAGCAGACAAATATCAATATGCTGGAAGAAGCAAAGACCACCGGCATTGAAGCCATGGTCCTCTGCCATCAACTCCGCTGGACTGGCCACATTGTCCAGATGACCAACCACAGTCTCTCAAAGCAGTTGCTCTACTCCAAACTCAAGAATGGAAAAGGGAATGTTGGTGGGCAGAAAAAGAGATTTAAAGATGGGCTCAAAGCCAACCTTAAAAACTCTGGCATAGACACTGAGAACTGGGAAGCCCTGGCCCTTGAGTGCTCCAGCTGGAGGTCAGCTGTCACCAGCAGTGCTGCAGAATTTGAAGAGGCACAAATGGAGGGCGAAAGAGAGAAACATATCGAGAGGAAGGCCTGTCAAGCCAATCCCAACCGGGACCACCCTCCACCTGGAAACCAATGCCCTTACTGCGGGAGAAGTTGTGGATCAGGAATAGGGCTCCACAGTCACCTATGGACCCGCCTCCAATACACCGATCTTGGAAGACAATCCTACTTGGACTACAAGGGATCACCTAAGTAAGTAAGTAGGTTGGGCCCACAGTTCTTTCTCTAGGGCTTCCTGGCTCACAGGTAGTCCTCATATTGGAAGATCCACTGGTACTCAGTGTGACTGCTCTTCTGACAAGTAGATATGTTGATCAGTGGGTTCACACCTAGCTCCAGCAGACAAGAGTCCTTTGTCTCACACTGGTCATTCCACAGATATATATATATATACCCCTTTTGCCTAGTTCCAACAGACCTCACTACCTCTGAGGATGCTTGCATAGATGCAGGCAAAACGTCAGGAGAGAATGCCTCTACACCATGGCCATATAGCTCTGCTATGGCTGACTTCTCTGGTTGAAGTAGTCTGCAGTGCCTTTCATGTTCCTTGATTCATGTTTGGGCCTTGTTGCCCAAAAAAAAAAAACCTACAACAACCCAGCGATCAGTTCCCTCTTCGCTTCTCTGGGTCCCCGGGGCCTGAAGAGGAGAATTGGGCTGGGCGGACTTGTAAGGACTACCCAGAGGTAAGTCCTTATAAGGCCCATGCTCCATTAGACTCAGGTCTTTCATGAAGGCCTTGTTCTAATGGAGTATCTAAATAATTTGTGACAAAGCAGGGTTTTCCTCTTTTAATTATTCCTCTTTTACTGAAGGTGTTGTTTGGGTGCCTCCAATAAAACCATAAGAGCTCACATATATGTAGCAGAGAAGACCCAAACCTACAAAGGTATATGCTGGGGCCAGCAACTTGATGTCCTCCTGCTATTTTGGGTTTCAATGGTCATATCTCAACTAGTGACCATTCTAATTGAATCTACTAGGACCTTATTATCTAGACCAGGGGTCCTCAAACTTTTTAAACAGAGAGCCAGGTCACAGTACATCAAACTGTTGGAGCGCCGGATTATAATTTGTAAAAAAAATATGAATGAATTCCTAATCACACTGCACATATCTTATTTGTAGTTCGAAAACTCTTAAAAACAATATAATAATTAAAATGAAGAACAATTTTAACAAATATAAACTTATTAGTATTTCAATGGGAAGTGTGGGCCTGCTTTTGGCTGATGAGACAGGATTGTTGTTTTTGTTGTTGTGGGCTTTCAAGTCATTTCAGACTTAGGTTGACCCTGAGTGAGGCCGGGTAAATGACCTTGGAGGGCCGTATCCAGCCCCCAGGCCTTAGTTTGAGGACCTCTGACCTAGAGCATATTGGAACATGTAAGGAATCAGTTAATGTGTATGTTTCAACTGTAAAATAAGATGAATGAAACTGATTGGTCAGGGGAGATGGCTCAGGGAGATGGCTCAGCCTGGGACTTTTGGTAACTGTTACATTTTTTGTTCAGGCTTGAGCTATGCAGGTGCAGACTGAGAAGCAGAGAGAGACAGAGTTTGGAGTGTGCTCTCACTTCATAAGCTGCTGAAGGAGTTTATCCATATGGACAAAGGAAGACCGATTCAAATATCTCATAAAAATACATTATGTGAGTTGATCAACGTGAACTACACGTGGTTTATTTTACATTACGCCACAGAGCAGTGGTTCTCAACCTGTGGGTCATCAGATGTTTTGGCTTTCAAAGCTGGTAAATTGGCTGGGATTTCTGGGAGTTGTAGGCAGAGGCAGCCCTAGGTAATTTTCAGTGGTAAGCAAACAGTATTTTGGTGCCCCCCCACCCCCCAACCAATCACTGAAATATATTTTCTGTTTGTTGTGGGAGTTCTGTGTGCCATATTTGGTTCAATTCCATCATTGGTGGAGTTCAGAATGCTCTTTGATTTTAGGTGAACTATACATCCCAGTAACTACAACTCGCATATGTCAAGGTCTATTTTCCCTCAAGAGCGCCCCTGGGCAAAATCAACTTTACTGTGAATGCTTACTTTGCGTAATGGGTTGAGCCGCCCCTGGTTGTAGGCCAAAACACCTGGGGACTCACAGGTTGAAAACCACTAATCTATAGTTCTTATGCAATTTTTTCACCCTTTAAGGCTCCACAAGACATAGATATAGATATAGAAGTGCTTCTCAACCTTTCTAATGCCACAACCCCTTAATACAATTTCTCACTGTGTGGTGACCCCCAACCATAACATTATTTTTGTTGCTACTTCATCACTGTAATTTTGCTATTGTTATGAATCGTAATGTAAATATCTGATATGCAGGATGTATTTTCATTCGCTGGACCAAATTTGGCACAAATACTTGAGACATCCAAATTTGAATACTGGTGGGGTTTGGAAGGGGGACTGATTTTGTCATTTGGGAGTTGTAGTTGCTGGGATTACAGTTCACCTACAATCAAAGAGCATTCTGAACTCCACCAACGATGGAATTGAACCAAACTTAGTACACAGAACTCCCATGAACAACAGAAAATACTGGAAGGATTTGGTGGGATTGACCTTGAGTTTGGGAGTTATGGTTCACCTACACCCAGAGAGCACTGTAGACTCAAGCAATTATTATTATTATTATTAAACTTTATTTGTACCCCGCTAGTATCTCCCAAAGGACTCGATGAGGCTTACAAAGGCCAAGGCCTCAACACAACAACACTTACTTACTTACTTACTTAGGCGATCCCTCGTTTTCCGAGTATGATGGTCCTCCAATGTTCTTGTGGGTCCGTAAGTGGCTGTGGAGCCCTATTCTTGCTCTGCACCTTCTTCCGCAGTGAGGGCATTGGTTTCCAGGTGGAAGGCGGTCCTGGTCGGGGTTGGCTTGACGCGCCTTCCTCCTAGCACGTTTCTCTCTTTCACCCTCCACTCGTGCCTCCTCGAATTCTGCAGCACTGCTGGTCACAGCTGACCTCCAGCTGGAGCGCTCAAGGGCCAGGGCTTCCCAGTTCTCAGTGTCTATGCCAGAGTTTTTAAGGTTGGCTTTGAGCCCATCTTTAAATCTCTTTTCCTGTCCACCAACATTCCGTTTTCCCTTCTTAAGTTCAGAGTAGAGCAACTGCTTTGGGAGACGGTGGTCAGGCATCCGGACAACGTGGCCAGCCCAGCGGAGTTGATGTTGGAGGACCATCGCTTCAATGCTGGTGGTCTTTGCTTCTTCCAGCACACTGACGTTTGTCCGCTTGTCTTCCCAGGAGATTTGCAGGATTTTCCGGAGGCAGCGCTGATGGAATCGTTCCAGGAGTTGCATGTGACGTCTGTAGACAGTCCACGTCTCACAGGCATAGAGCAGGGTTGGGAGGACAATAGCTTTATAGACAAGCACCTTGGTCTCCCTACGGATGTCCCGGTCCTCAAACACTCTCTGCTTCATTCGGGAAAATGCTGCACTTGCGGAGCTCAGGCGGTGTTGTATTTCAGCGTCGATGTTGACTTTGGTGGAGAGGTGGCTGCCAAGGTAGCGGAAATGGTCAACATTTTCTAATGTTACACCATTAAGCTGTATCTCTGGCATTGGGGAGGAGTTGGCTGGTGACTGCTGGAAGAGCACTTTGGTTTTCTCAATGTTCAGTGACAGGCCAAGCTTCGTGTATGCTTCTGCGAAGGTGTTTAGAGTGGCTTGTAGATCTTCTTCTGTATGCGCACAGACGACATTGTCATCAGCATACTGGAGTTCTATAACAGATGTTGTTGTAACTTTGGTTTTGGCTTTCAGTCTGCTGAGGTTAAACAGCTTGCCATCTGTCCGATAGATGATTTCCACTCCGGTGGGAAGCTTCCCATCAACAAGGTGAAGTATCATTGCGATGAAGATGGAGAATAGAGTTGGGGCAATAACACATCCCTGTTTGACACCCGATTCCACCTTAAATGGGTCACTTTGGGAGCCATTGCTGTCCAAGACTGTTGCCATCATGTCATCGTGGAGGAGCCGCAGGATGTTCACAAATTTGTTAGGGCATCCGATTTTGTGGAGGATGGTCCAGAGAGCGCTGCGATTCACTGTGTCGAATGCCTTGGCAAGGTCGATGAATGCCATGTACAGAGGTTGGTTTTGTTCCCTGCATTTTTCTTGGAGCTGTCGTGCAGTGAAGATCATGTCCACGGTTCCTCTGGAGGGGCGGAAGCCGTTCTGGGATTCTGGGAGGGTGTCTTCTGAGAGGGGCAGGAGGCGGTTTGCAAGGATTCTTGCGAGGATTTTCCCAGCGGAGGTTAGAAGGGAGATACCTCGATAGTTTCCGCAGTCTGTTCTTTCCCCTTTTTTGAAGAGGGTGATGATGGTGGCATCCTTGAAGTCTGCTGGGATTTTCTCGGTCACCCACACTTTTTCTATGAGCTGGTGGAGTTGGTGTGTCAGCTCAGGTCCTCCCTCTTTGAAGATTTCAGCAGGGATCCCATCTGGTCCGCTGGCTTTGTTATTCTTCTGCTGGCTGATGGCATTGCTGACTTCTTCCAAACTAGGCGGTGCTGCAAGCTCATCCCTGGTTTGTTGTTGCGGGATTTGTGAGAGGACCTCTTCGGCCACATTGGAGCTGCGGTTCAGGAGGCTTTGGTAGTGTTCTTTCCAACGTAGTGCAATTGAGTTTTGGTCCTTCAGGAGTTTGGTTCCATCTGATGAGCGTAGGGGCTGTATGCCATGGTTTCTTGGTCCGTAGATGACCTTTGTGGCTTTGAAAAATCCCTGAGCATTATGGGTATCTGCCAGGTGTTGGATTTCTTCAGCCTTCTTTGTCCACCAGATGTTCTTGAGTTCTCTTGTCCTTCTTTGGACCTCGGCTTTTGCACTAGCGTAGATCTTTTTCTTAGCAGCACAGTTGATGTTTCTCTGCCATGTTTGGAAGGCTTTCCTTTTCTTGTCAATTAGCTGTTGGATCTCGATGTCATTTTCATCAAACCAGTCTTGATGTTTCTTGGCTTGGTATCCAATAGTTTCTTCGCAGGCTTGGATGATGGAGGTCTTCAGTTTGTTCCAATGTTCCTCAACATTTTCGGGGTGTTCTGTGGGTAGATGGTTCTTGAGTGCTGTTTGGAGATGGGCTCGCCTGGAGGGCTCCTGAAGGGCTTGGGTGTTCATTTTGCGCCTTGTCTTTCTGCCTTGGAGTCTGCGCTTGGGAGCGATCTTGATAGCCATCGAGGATCGGATTAGCCTGTGGTCAGTCCAGCAGTCGTCAGCACCTGTCATGGCTCTTGTGAGGAGCACGTCACGGCGGTCTCTGGCACGTGTGATTACATAGTCTAAGAGGTGCCAATGCTTTGACCGGGGGTGCTTCCATGATGTCTTGAACTTGTTTTTCTGGCGGAAGAGCGTGTTGGTGATGACAAGGTTGTGTTCTGCACATTTGGTGAGAAGCAGGATGCCATTCGGGTTGCTGTTTCCAACCCCGTCTTTTCCGATGGTCCCTGGCCACAGGTCGAAGTCTCGCCCGACTCTTGCATTAAAGTCCCCCAGGAGGATGATTTTGTCCTCCTTAGGTATCCCCGATAGGATGGTGTCCAGCTGACAGTAGAATTTCTCCTTGATGTCTTCATCAGCATCTAGTGTTGGTGCATAGGCACTTATGATGGTTGCCCGTTGGTTTTTGGCAAGATCGATTCGGAGGGTTGAGAGTCGTTCGCTGATGCCAGTGGGTGCTTCGGACAGATGTTTCATCAGGTCATTTCTGATGGCGAAGCCAACTCCGTGCATTCTTTGGTCTTTTTCGGGCAGTCCCTTCCAGAAGAAGGTGTAGCCTCCTTTTTCTTCCTTCAGCTGTCCCTCCCCTGCTCTCCGGGTCTCCTGAAGGGCTGCTATGTCGATGTTGAAGCGTCCCAGCTCCCTTGCAATGATGGCAGTTCTGCGTTCGGGGCGTTCACTGCCACTGTTGTCCATCAGAGTCCGTACGTTCCACGTACCAAAGTTCATTTTTCTTTTTTGGCCGCAGGGTGGTGACCCCACTGGACGCGGCAGTCCAGTCAGGGATGAGAGAGGCAGACTATGTTTAGGGCACCTTTTCTAGCCCCCTCCCCGTGTGGGGTGAGCAGAGTGGATCCTCAAAAGGGCTGCTCAGTCGCAGATACAGCTGCCGAACTACTCAACTGCCTCGGTCCTTGAGGTAGAACGACTGAGTCCGTACCCACCGCCCATGTGCCAGTCTGTGACTAGGGGCTTCCAGATTTCACAGTCCTGCCCCCGTCGCCACTCGCTGATCGCCATGGGACTTTGGTTGGTTGGTTTTTATTTTCTTTGGTTGGTTGGTTTTTATTTTTTTTCAACAACAACAGACAATAACAATACCATGCAAGCAAATTAAAAACATAAGCAATAACAGAAACAAAACATTACACTATTACGCAATAAAACCAGGGCCGGGCCAATGAAGGGTACAGGTTAAAACAGTGCTGGGTGTAAGAGGTGATATGTTGGGATTCTGGGCAGGTGCAAGTGCAGAGAGTCTTAAACTCAATAAAGTGCTTCTGGGACGTAGTGCTGGATGTTATCCTATTCTATCTAATCTATAGTTCTTATGCAATTTTTTCACCCTTTAAGGCTCCACAAGATATAGATATGCAATATTCATGGATACCATTCTGATAATTATCCCTTTGGGTGTCAAACAATATATACATCTTTTGAATTACCGTCATATCACCCAATGACATCAAAGATGCAATGACTTCCAAGGAATTTAGTCCATACTTTCAGCATCAAATAATCAGATAATCGGTGATGTCCAAACCCTTCCTAAGTCTGTTCCCTCCAGAAGTTTCCTCCAAAGACAGTGCTAAGACCGACTCAGTCTCTCCAACTCCTTCCCCTTATGGCATGCTTTACATTTGTTGCAAACCACTGCAACAAATAACTAATCTAGGCTTTCCTGCTGTAACTTCTGCTGCTCTCTGTAATTTCTACTGATATATTTCACACTCCAAGGGGCAGAGTTTCATTCAGAATATTGTGTTTGACATTTTCATCAACACATTGGCAAAGGTCCTAAGGAAATCATGACAGGAGAAGGGGGAAGTGCTAAACTCAGCATCTGAGCTGCAGTTGAACTGGGTACACAAAGTACTCTGAAATATATGAATTGGAAAACGATTATAGAAATGCACATCCTGCTGCGCCTTCTGCTTTCAGGCAGAGAAAAGAAATATATTCAGTGGCTCATGCAGACAAGGAATTTAATTGTGTGAGGACTGCTTTCAATAATAATAAAGAGAATGAAATAATAAATGTAATAAAAATAATAATAAAATAATAGAAATGTAATAATAACAGTAAAAATAGAGTAAAATAATAAATGTAATAACATAATAATAGATTAAATGTAATAACAACAATAATGGAGGAAAATAATATATGTAACAATAAAAATACAGTAAATTAATAAATGTAGTAGTAGTAGTAATAATAATAAGTAAACAGAATAAAATAATGTAAATGTATCAATAGCAAAATAAATGTAATAAAATAATATTAAAACAGTAAAATAATGTAAATGTAATAATAATAATAATAATAATAATAATAATAATGGGTTGTTGTAGGTTTTTCCGGGCTATATGGCCATGTTCTGGAGGCAATTTTTCTCCTGACGTTTCACCTGCATCTATGGCAAGTATCCTCAGAGGTAGTGAAGTCAGACCTCATTACCTCTGAGGATGCTTGCCATAGATGCAGGCGAAATGTCAGGAGAAAAATTGCCTCCAGAACATGGCCATATAGCCCGGAAAAACCTACAACAACCCAGTGATTCCAGCCATGAAAGCCTTCGACAAGACAACAACAACAACAATAATAATAATAATGCCACCTGCCTCGACAAAGAACTGGTGGGATCACAAGCCGGAAAAAGTTACAGAGAATCAACACTTCAAGCTACTCTGGGACTTCTGAATTCAGACAAGTTTTGGAGCACAATACTCCTGACCTCACAATCGTGTTAAAAAACTAAGTATGGATTGCCGATATTGCAATCCCAGGTGACAACGGGATTGAAGAGAAACAACTGGAAAAGATTACATGATGTGAGGATTTAAAGATCAAACTGCAAAGACTCTGGCACAAGCCAGTCAAGGTGGTCGCAGTGGTGATCAGCACACTGGGTGCAGTGCCTAAAGACCTTGGCCTGCACTTAAACACAATCAGCGCTGACAAGATTACCAGCTGCCAGCTGCAGAAAACCATCTTACTGGGATCTACATGCATTATTTGCTGATACATCACACAGTCCTAGACACTTGGGAAGTGTCCGACTTATGATTCAATACAACAGCCAGCAGAGTGATCTTGTTTTCTGTGGATCCATCTTGCTGTGTTTCAAATAATAATAATAATAATAATAATATAATAATAATAATAGGGTAAAATTAGAAATAACTTTGACTCAAGAACAAGCCAAGTACAAGATGAGTGGGGCTTTTCAGGCTAAAAAAAGGTCTGAAAAACTCAGTTTATACTTGAGTAAATACAGTAATATATGAGAGCCGTGCGTGACTTAGGTCCTTTTGCTCTAGCACTTAAGACCTGTCTTTTTACTAGAGCTTTTGATCTTTGTTAATTTTATCAATATCTGTATGTATGTATTTTTATCCTTTATAATTTTAGCTTGTAAATCGCCTAGAGCATTTTGGATGGAGGGCGATTAATAAGTAATTAAATGATGATGATGAATACAATACTACACATAATATTATACAATAAAGATGCCTGCATGCATCCACACTTTGGACCTAGTCTTAGAGTTAATTATAGGGGGCTTGACAGTTTCTAGACTAGACATGGGCAAACTTCGGCCCTCCAATTAGGGTGTTAGGAATTGTGGGAGTTAAAGTCCAAAACACTTGGAGAAGAGAGAGATGAATTGTTGCCCATGCCTGTTCTAGACCCTTTCCCATGGTGTTAGGGAGTGTAAACAGGTTGACATTTTATCTGCTGTGAATACTTGCTTTAACCATAAATCATGAAAGAATCTGATCTTTATATCAATTCCTTGGTTTCATCCAGTTCATAGAATCATAGAATCATAGAGTTGGAAGAGACCTCATGGGACATCCAGTCCAACTCCCTGCCAAGAAGCAGGAAAATTGCATTCAAAGCACCCCCAACAGATGGCTTTGTGTAAAAGCTTCCAAAGAATGAGCTTCTACCACATTTCAGGGCAGAGAGTTCCACTGCTGAACAGCTCTCACAGTCAGGAAGTTCTTGCTAATGTTCAGATGGAATCATCCCTAGATCATTTTTAGTGTGGTGGTCTTGATATGCATTTATTATTTATTTAGCAGTTTTGTATACCGGTCTTCTCACCTCCATTGAGGGACTCAGGCCGGTTTCCAACATCAATATTATAAACAATCATTAAAAACATCATATTCCAAATTACAGTAAGACATTAAAAAGCAAAATACAGTCATATAATTACAATGGTCAGTCGTCATCATAAAATCATTGTTTGTCGACATCCACCCATATCACAGGATCTTGACTCATTCTTCGAATGCCAGTTTCCAGAGCCAAGTTTTCACCTGTTTTCTGAATGTCAAGATAGAAGGGGCAGTTCTGATCTCCAGTGGAAGGGAGTTCCAGAGTTGAGGGGCCACCACCGAGAAGGCCCTGTCCCTCGTCCCCACCAGACGCACTTGTGAGGCCGGTGGGACCGAGAGCAGGGCCCCTCCAGACTATCTTAGCAATCTTGATGGTTCATAGGGGAGAATACGATCGGACAGGTAAACTGGGCCGGAGTCGTTTAGGGCTTTATAGGTTAACACCAGCACTTTGAATTGTGCTCGGAAGGTAACTGGCAGCCAGTGGAGCTGGCGCAACAGAGGAGAAGTATACTCCCTGTATCCTGCTCTTGTTAGTAGTCTGGCTGCCGCACATTGGACTAGTTGAAGCTTCCGGGCAGTCTTCAGAGGCAACCCCACGTAGAGAGCGTTGCAGTAATCTAAACGGGATGTAATCAAAGCGATACAGACCACCGGTGTCTAAAACCCTTTCTATATTGGGACTAGGAGACCAGAATGGTGAAGTGGTCAAATTGATTTACCTTGGTCTACTAGCAGGTTAGCTATAGATTGTATCAAGGATTTAATTTTCTACATTCGCTGCTCCATCACATCTCCAGTCCAGTGACAGCTGGTGTATAGAATAGCATACTGAAACAAGCTTGGTTGCTTTATAGCCTTTCTGTCATTCAGGATATTTGCAAAGCAAAGGTGGTGGAGGGACATCATCTGGAACAAGACCTATTAGGTTCTGAAATATCACTGTCCATTAATGTTTACGGGGACTTTTTTCCCCCACAAGGCTTGGGTGCCAGACAATATTGTCCACATACCTTTGTGCAATTTGCTACTGTTCAGAATCACATTACGGAGCATGCTGTGCTGCTCCCTCCCTGATGGAACAGCCATTCAAAATGTCTTTTGGACTGCCGAAAGAGAACAAACAGCTGGGAAATACAACCAACTGGTCCCTTTGCAGCTGAAATTGAATTTAAACAGATGCCTTCAGACACTATACAGCTATAACCGTGTGCCTGCATAGATGCCAAACGTGATAAGGAGTTCAATAAGAAAGTGTATTTTAGCTGTTGTTTTCCTAGTTGCTAGGTTCGACATGCCCTCTCCGTGCTTCTACTAAAAGTTGGCACATGCAGGCAATCAAAGGATTGTAGTTGCTCATAAATCATGAGTCTCCTGTTCATCTCATCGATAAATCTTGAAGATCTCTCAGCAGACTGAGACTCAGCATTGGTGAGGATCTTATTAATCCCCAATATTATGTGCCCTTTAAGATCAATAAACTATGTCTGACTGACTACAGACTATGTCTGACTGTCACAGTCGGGAATTTTCAGCACTGTCCAAATGATTTAGAATTGTAGTATTCCATCTTCCAAAGTGACAATCTTAGCAATTTGGCAGATCGCTCAAGACAGAAATGTCTGTCTGGTTTCAATGTCTTCTTAAAACAGGGGTGGGCAAGTCTGGCCCTTGAGATGCAGTTGAACTGCAAATCCCACTGGCCCTGTTGTTGTTGTTGTTGTTTGAAACATAACAAGATCACTACACAGCAAACATATTATTATTATTATTATTATTATTATTATTTGAAACACAACAAGATGAGTCCATAGCAGACAACATCACTCTGCGTACTGTTGTATTGGATCACACGTCAGATACTTCCCAAGTGTCTAGGCTGTGTGATGTATTGGCAAATAATGTGTGCAGATCCCAGTAAGATGGCCTTTTGCAGCTGACAGATGGTAATTTTGTCAGTGCCGATTGTGTTTAAGTGCAGGCCAAGGTCTTTAGGCACTGCACCCAGTGTGCAATCACCACTGCGACCACCTTTACTGGTTTATGCCACAGTCTTTGCAGTTCGATCTTTAAATCCTCATATCATGTCAGCTTTTCCAGTTGCTTCTCTTCAATCCTGCCATCACCTGGGATTGCAACATTGACAACCATACTTTGTTTTTTAACATGATCGTGAGGTCAGGAGTATTGTGCTCCATTATATTATTATTATTATTATTATTATTATTACTATTTCCTTTTTCCCACTTTACTCCCACTGATGGGACCCAAAGTGTTGAACAAAACTACATAATACATAATGCTCCTTGGTGGCATAGGGGGTTAAACCGCTGAGCTGTTGAACTTGCTGACCAAAAGGTTGGTGATTCGAATCCAGGGAGTGGGGTGAGCTCCCGCAGTTAGGCCTAGCTTCTGCCAACTTAGCAGATCGAAAACATGCAAATGTGAGTAGATCAATATTATTTATTTATTTATTTATTAGGAGTGCTTCTACCCCACCCTTCTCAACCCCCTAAGGGGGACTCAGGGCGGCTTACAAAAGGCACAATTCGATGCCCAACAATTCACAAAATACAATATACAATTTACAATTTAACATCAACAGTTATTACTAGTTAAAATAATCAAATCAATACAATAACAGCAATAAAATCATTTTGTGGTCAGTGTTCACTGATTTATAAATCCATAATCCATCCAGCATTGTCATTGTCCTTTCCTACTCTGGTCGTCATTGTCTTTTGTCCATCTGCCAGCTTACCCAAAGGCCTGGTCCCAAATCCAGGTTTTTAACATCCTCCTGAAGGAGAGGAGGGATGTTGATGACCTAATTTCCCCGGGGAGCGCATTCCACAGGCGAGGGGCCACCACTGAGAAGGCCCTGTCCCTCGTCCCCACCAGTCTCACTTGTGATAAAGGTGGGGCCGAGAGCAGGGCCTCCCCGGAAGATCTTAAACTCTGAGGTGGGACATAGAAGGAGATACGTTCTAACTGGTATGCTGGGCCAATAGGTACTACCTTGGTGGGAAGGTAATGGCACTCCATGCAGTCATGCTGGCCACACGACCTAGGCGGTGTCTACGGACAACGCTGGGTCTTTGGCTTAGAAATGGAGATGAGCACCAACCCACACGACTGGATTTAATGTCAGGGGAAACCTTTACCTTTACTATAATACATAATACAGATAACCATCATTTCCCCAACCCAACATATAAACAATAAATCAACACATTGCATAAAACACAAATTGTGTAAATATAAATAAGTATAAACATAAACACATATATCATTATAATTAACCTTAACATTAAAATCCCTATGCCTAAGGCCACCGAGGTGCCCTGAAACATAAAAAACCAGATGACACAGTGGGTGGATGAGTTAGTATTCCACTAAACTTCATCTAGCAATATAGTGTTGAAATATTTAGAAACCAAGGATATGAGTAAGTGAGACTGCTACTTAGAAATTCTGCTAGTGACAATGCAACCGTTGCTATAAAGCTGGTATTAAAACTCAACTTTGCATCCAAGAGGAAGCCATCTATGAAGCCCAAGAGGCAAGATAACCCAGTTGACTGTGTCAGCAGATATTTTAACACGCTCTGAGCCCAGAAAATTGCTCATCAGGTTTGATTACCTAATGCCTTTCCAGCTCAAGGCGATTAGCCCCCTAAAGGGTCTATAAGCACCGATGATGAATCCATCCTCACAGCGTGACATTATACTTTCACTCCATCTCCTGTTTGTATCTAAGTAGCTTCCTTTCAAAGTATTTCTTTCCAAGTGTCTTTTCCTTTTCATCAGAAAGATTTTAAAAACACCCTTGGCACTGGGGCAGAGTGGTCTGACCAAGGCTTGGAGAAACTTTCTCTTCTCCAACCAAGTTTTTGTGAATCTTGTAACTGAGTGGAATTGATTAGATTCTATCTGGCAGCTATATTATCTGAGCAACAGAGTATCTAACTCATTTTTTTTAAAAAAAATCATGTAATTATGACATAAGTTTATTTTTTGTTGTTTATTCGTTCAGTTGCTTCCAACTCTTTGTGACCTCCTAGCCCACGTCAGAGCTCCCTATTGGCCATGGCCACCCCTAGCTCCTTCAGAGTCAAGCTAGTCACTTTAAGGATGCCATCCATCCATCTTGCCCTTGGTCGCCCCTCTTCCCTTTTCCTTTCATTTTCCCCAGCATCATTGTCTCCTCTAAGCTTTCCTGTCTTCTCATGATGTGGCCAAAGTACTTCACCCTTGCCTCTACTATCCTTCCTTCCAATGAGCAGTTGGGCTTTATTTCTTGGAGGATGGACTGATTGGATCTTCTCATGGTCCAAGGCACTCTCAGAAATTTCCTCCAATACCACAGTATATGTAAGCATCTATAAATGAAAAATGCATCTATTTGAAAAATGTGCATGCAAACAACCCATAGGGATGTTGTAGGTTTTTTTCGGGCTATATGGCCATGGTCTAGAGGCATTCTCTCCTGATGTTTCGCCTGCATCTATGGCAAGAATCCTCAGAGGTAGTGAGGTCTGTTGGAACTAGGAAAAAGCATTTATATATCTGTGGACTGACCAGGGTGAGACAAAGGACTCTTGTCTGCTGGAGCTAGGTGTGAATGTTTCAATGTCTGAATGTGTGAAGGTTTGAAGCCATTGTTCCATTGCATGATGGTTGGTAATGGGAGATATGTTCAGGCAGTTTAAAAGCTTCCAAAGAAGGACCCTCCACCACACTCCAGGGCAGAGAGTTCTACTGCTGAACAACTCTCACAGTCAGGAAGTACTTCCTAATGTTCAGATGGAATCTCCTTTCTTGTAGTTTGAAGCCATTGTTCCATTGCATCCTAGTCTCCAGGGCAGCCAAAAACAAGCTTACTCCCTCCTCCCTATAACTTCCTCTTATGTATTTATACATGGCCCTCATCATGTCTTCTCTCAGCCTTCTCTTCTTCAGGCTAAACATGGCTAGCTCTTTAAGTCGCTCCTCATAGGGCTTGTTCTCCAGATCCTTGACCATTTGTATATGATTGCATCATTACATGAAAGTAAACCCATGATCTTCCATAAGATGCCTCCAAGGTGGATGCCTTCTCAAGGTTGTTTTATGAGTGGGAAGGACATTGTGTGCCTTAGGCATGCCAAGGTGTCTTTGTCCAGTCTTGGATGCATTTGTTTCCATTATGCCCAGTTTTTTAGAAGTTCTTTGGGCTGACTAAGGTTGCTAAGCAACATATGAGCCACGTCTGTGCATGCCAAAGTCTCCTTTTCTTGTTGGAGGAGTTGATTTTCCCTCTCATTCTGCAATTTTGTCAGTTAGATGAAAGGTTCCCTGTGTGGCATCAAGGTGCTCATTGAGACTGGCACCATGATCAGAGGAGCAACTAAATGGGCCATCACACTACAATGCATACTAAATTTAAAAAACGGGGCTTTTAATGGTGTGCGCTCTCTCTCAATCTTCATCCCAAAACTGAGTAGCAGTTCTGTCTCCTTTAAATGGCATGACTTTCGTCTCCAAGTGTTTACTTTCTTATTCAGTGCCAGCCAGCCTGAAAAACTATTTAAGGACATCAAAGGGAGAAGAGTCACTTCTTGGAAAAAAATGATCTCTATGGGAAGAAAGGCACGTCACTTAGATAGCTATGAAACATCTTCGGCACGCCTTTTCATCTATTTGTCTATCAAACTAGTTAACTAACTGGCAGAGCTCAAAGATCTAGAACCGAGTATGGGCTCAACTATTCACAGACAACAAGTTATTTGGAATTAACATATTTTTCAATAATTAATGCCTAACTAAATTACCATTATAGCATTCCTATTAACCTAGAAACAGCCATGCTGTTGGGAGCTTTGAAAGTGGCTTTGAAGAGGATTGGATATCTTACTTACTTAGTACTTACTTAGGCAATCCTTCATTGTCCTGTCTTCCTGGCGGTGGGTCTGTAAGTGACTGTGGAGCCCTATTCTTGATCTGCATCTTCTCCTGCAGTGAGGGCATTGGTTTCCAGATGGAAGGCAGTCCCGGTTGGGGTTGGCTTGATGTGCCTTCCTCTTGGCATATTTATTGTTACTTTGATTGATGGTGGTCAGAACACATACACACACAGAGCTATTGCTTCTGGAGTTCAGGACACTACACTTGGAGGACCATCATCCTTGGACTACGAGGGATTGCCTAAGTAAGTAAGAGGGCGATACGTTTGAACAAGTAAGCTGGTCCAGAATGATTTAGGGCTTTATAGGCTAAAGCCAGCACTTTGAATTGTGCTCAGGAGCAGACTGACAACCAGTGGAGCTGGTGTAATAGGGGGTTGTATGCTCCCTGAGGAAACTGATTGCAGCCTGTCGGACCACTTGAATCTTCCAAACAGTCTTCAAAGGCAACCCAATGTAGAGCATGTTGCAGTAGTCTAGTCGGGATGTAACAAGAGCATGGAGCACTGTGGCCAAGTCTGGCTTCTCAAGGTACAGGTACAACTGACACGCAAGTTTTAATTGTGCAAAAGCTCCCCTGGCCACTACTGAAACCCAAGGTTCCAGGCTCAGTGATGAATCCAGAAGAACTCCCAAGCTGCGAACCTGTGTCTTCAGGGGGATTGTAACCCTAGCCAGCACAGTATTTATTTGACTATAAGAAGCACAGTAATTTCAGTACCACCAACAGAAATGTGTGTGTGTGTTTGTGTCACCTGTGATTCTAAGATGCACCTCATTTTTAGAAATGTTTCTATGGGGAAAAGGTGTATCTTAGAATCAAAGAAACACAATATTTGAAAATATTTGCACAGTTGTTGAAAACATATTTTTGAGTCTTGAAAAGCCAAGATGAAAATCTCTTGTTGTTGTTCATTTGTTCAGTCATTTCCGATTCTTCATGACCTCCTGGACCAGCCCATGCCAGAGCTCCCTGTCGGCCGTCACCACCCCCAGCTCCTTTAGAGTCAATCCAGTCACTTCAAGGATGCCATCAATCCACCTTGCCCTTGGTCGGCCCCTCTTCCTTTTCCCTTCCACTTTCCCCAGCCTCATTGTCTTCTCTAAGATTTCCTTTCTTCTCATGATGTGTCCAAAGTACTTCATCTTTGCCTCTACTATTCTTCCTTTCAATGAGCAGTCGGGCTTTATTTCCTGAAGTATGGACTGGTTGGAACTTCTCGCAGTCCAAGGCACTCTCAGAACTTTTCTCCAGCACCACAGTTCAAAAGCATCTATCTTCCATCGCTCAGCCTTCTCTATGGTCCAGTTCCATAGGTGACTATGGGGAATACCTTTGCTTTAACTATGCGTATCTTGGTTGCCAGTGTGATGTCTCCACTCTTCACTATTTTGTCAAGATTGGACATTGCTCCCCCCCCCCCCCCCAAGAAGTAAGCGTGTCCTGATTTCCTGGCTGCAGTCTGCGTCTGCACTCATCTTTGCACCTAGAAATACAAAGTCTGTCACAGCTTCCACATTTTCTCCCTCTATTTCCTAGGTGACAATCATTCTTGTTGCCATAATCTTGGTTTTTTTATGCTTAACTGCAACCCAGCTTTTGCACTTTCTTCTTTCACCTTGATTAGGAGGCTCCTCAACTCCTCCTCGCTTTCGGCCATCAAAGTGGTATCATCTGCATATCTAAGTTTGTTAATGTTTCTTCCAGCAATTTTTACCCCAGCCATGCATTCATCAAGCCCCGCACATCTCATGATGTGTTCTGCATACAAGTTGAATAGGTTGGGTGAGAGGATACAACCCTGCTGTACGCCTTTCCCAATATTGAACCAGTCCGTTGTTCCATGGTCAGTTCTGACTGTCACTACTTGGTCCTTATACAGATTCCTCAGGAGAGAGACAGGGTGATTTGGTATGCCCATACCACCAAGAACTTGCCACAATTTAGTATGATCCACACAGTCAATGGTTTTAGAATAGTCAATAAAACAGAAATAGATGTTTTTTCTGGAACTCCCTGCCTTCCTCCATTATACAGCGGATATTGGCAATTGGATCTCTCGTTCCTCTGTCTTTTCGAAACCCAGCTTGTACCTCTGGCTACTCTCTCTCCATGTGCTGCTGGAGTCTTCCTTGCAGGATCTTCAGTTTTGTACAGAATTTGCACATATCTCTTTCGTACAGGAAATAGCACCAAAAACATCTGGATAGGAGAGCCACAGCAATGTTCTACATGCAGGACTTTTGTGCTATGTCCGATCTTGCCAGTCGGTGAATTTTCTCTTTCTTTTCCATGACTGTATCCGGGCAGTAAATTGGATGTGCATCCCTTCCCTGCCTACATTCTTAAGTATCATTTGCATGCATCATAAGACCTGTGCCTGTAAATTTAACCTTGAACATCCCCATGAGATGAGCTTTCACTCCTTATTATTTTTAGAACTTGACAAATTGAACAAAACAGTTTTAATGAATCTTCAGCGGTGCAGCTGCAAATTACTTAACCTAATTATTACCTTTATAAATCCTGTATGTGCGATTGGACACATGACCCACCATAAATGTCAACAGTGCAAGCCCCATTGCTAATGAATTGGAGGCGAATCAGACTTTGATGTCTTTGTTCTTTACACTGGCCGCTGCCTGGTAAATCCAGATTGGTGGACTTTCAGAATACCTATGTATTGGGTTGAAGTAGGGTTTTCAGGCTATATGGCCATGTTCCACAGGGATTCTCTCCTGATTTTTAGCCTGCATCTATGGGAAGCATCCTCAGAGGTTGTGAGGACCTCACAACCTCTGAGGATACTTGCCATAGATGCAGGTGAAACGTCAGTAGAATGCCTCTAGACCATGGCCATATAGCCCAAAAAACCTACAACAACCCAGTGATTCCAGCCATGAAAGCCTTCGACAATATACCTACATATTCCTTACACTATTGAATGTAGGAGTTGTGAATATGAGTCAATCATGAACATTTAACTCTAGATTACACACCTACAAATCATGAATTCAGGGCAATCATAGTTCTCAAAGGACCCCCTGAGGCCGCAGTGCTCCCTGTTAGTGCAGCAGGTTGAACTGCTGAGCTGCTGAACTTGCTGACCAAAATGTTGGCAGTTCTAATCTGGGTGAGCTCCTGCTGTTAGGCTCAGCTTCTGCCATCCTAACAGTTTAAAATGCAAATGTGAATAGATCATTAGGTACCGCTTCTGTGGGAAGGTAATGACACTTCATGCGGTCATGCTGACCACATTACCTCGGAGGTGTCGATGGACAACACCGGCTCTTCGTCTTAGAAATGGAGATGAGCACCATCCCCCAGAGTTGGACATGACTAAACTTAATGTCAGGGGTAGTCTTACACATTGATGTATTGGCTGTCACCCATTGGACTAATTGAAGCTTCCGGGCATCTTCAAAGGCAACCCCACGTATCACAACTGAAATATCTTCCAACAATGTGTATTTGCAGGGAAAATCTATCCACCTTGCTTTCGGATTGGTGAAATGGGTCAAAGTGTGGAGGTTTTGCTTGTGGTAGATGAAGATATTTAGTGCTAGAACAAACAAACCACCCAGTATGCACTGCTGCAACCGGAGAATATCATCAGCAGAATTTTGACCTGTCTTTCCTATCCTAAATCTGCATCAAACCAATTGCATTTATAGAGCTATGATTGGAAAGACCCTTCATTTATTCATTATCTTCCAATTCTGTATAATTAAAAAAACTTTTCTGAGTTTTTAATTCTACAGTTTGCAAGGATTTATAGTTATTTTAATGCCTTAATCATTAAAACAACTGTAAATCCGCCCAAACTGTAGAATTTTTCCAAACAAAAGGCTCTCCTTGATCGTGTGGATTGAGGTTTTTTTCTCTCCGCAAAGAACATTCCATTCTTTTCATTTAATATCCCACTCTTTCTGCTTACAGCACAGTACATAAAAACAAATTACTGTTCCCTCCCAACTTTTTTTTTAATGTAAATAAATTATAACTGCACTTGTTAGCTGCACTAAAATAAAAGATCTGTCAGGGATTCAAATTACAAAGCTCTTTTCGAGGACTTACATCCCGTTGTAAAAACTCTCTTCAGAATACAAGGCATAAATTAAGTTGGCAAACACCATCTTTTTACATTTATTTCCATGCTACATTTTGTTGTTGTTTCTAAATGATCTGGGGAAGTACAATTAAATAATGCTTGCAAATTAATCTCCCTACGAGATGTTTGCATGACAGATGCAATAAAGTTACAAGATACATTAATTATTATGTTCTGTAAAGACAGATTTGCAGTTGGGGCATGCACGTCATGATGACCACTTACTTTGCTTGGAGATATATTTTTTTCTGTGGCAGAAGCAACTTGAGAAACTGCAAGTCTCTTCTGGTATGAAATAATTTGCTGTCTGCAAGGAGGCTGCCCAGGGGATGTCTGGATGTTTGATATTTTACCATCTTTGTGGGAGGCTTCTCTCATGTCCCCACATGGGAGCTGGAGCTGACAGAGGGAGCTCAACCCACTCTCCCCAGATTCGAACCCCTGACCTGTCAGTCAGCATTCCTGCCAGCACTCATTGTGCCACCAGGGGCAAAGACAGTACACATTGGATTATAATAGTTACAATATTGGGACCAGGAAGATATACGAGGATTGAATGAAAAGTAATGCCCCCACCTTCATTACTTGGGTTTGGATGGGTATATTTTAATAAATCAAACACAGAAATAATCCTTAGAATTGGGTTGTTGTAGGTTTTTTCAGGGTGTATAGCCATGTTCTAGAGGCATTCTCTAGTACCTATTGATCTACTCACATTTGTATTTTTTTGAATTGCTAGATTGGCCAAAGCTGGTGTTAACAGCGGGAGCTCAACCCTCCCCCCGGATTCGAACCACTGATCTTATGGTCAGCAAGTTCAGTAGCTCAGCGGTTTAACCTGCTGTGCCTCCGGGGGCTCCTCATAATCTTACTTAATTACTTTTTAGAAGCAACAAAGTAAATAGTAACTTATAAAATCATACATCTAGTGCAGTGTTTCTCAACCTGGGGGTCAGGATCCCTGGGGGGTTGTGAGGGGGTGTCAGAGGGGTCGCCAAAGACCATCAGTATTTTTTGTTCATCATGGGCGTTCTGTGTGGGAAGTGTGGCCCAATTCTATTGTTGGTGGAGTTCAGAATGCACTTTGATTGTAGGTGAACTATAAATCCCAGTAACTGCAACTCCCAAATGTCAAGGTCTATTTTCTCCAAACTCCACCAGTGTTCACATTTGGGCATATTGAGGATTCGTACAAAGTTTAGTCCAGATCCATCATTGTTTGAGTCCACAGTGCTCTCTGGATGTAGGTGAACGACAACTCCAAAACTCAAGGTCAATGCCCACCAAACTCTTCCAGCATTTTTTGTTGGTCATAGAAGTTCTGTGTGCCAAATTTAGTTCAACTCCCTCGTTGGTGGGTTTAGAGGCTCTTTGATTGTAGGTAAATTATAAATCTCAGCAACTACAACTTCCAAATGACAAAATCAATCCCACTCCCAACCTCATCAGTATTCAGATTTGGACATATTGGGTATTTGTGCCAAATTTGGTCAAGTGAATGAAAATACATCCTGCATATTAGATATTTACATTGCAGTTCATAACAGTAGCAAAATTACAGTTGTGGAGTCGCAATGATGTTTTTTAATGGTTGGGGGTCACCACAATATGAGGAACTGTATGAAGGGGTCGCAGCATTAGGAAGGTTGAGAAACACTGCTCTAGTGGTAGTTATATTGGCCAAAGCACAGTTTCAAACTTTGCCAACTCTTTACTTTAAAATCTCAAATAAACATCAGTTCCCAGTGATAGCTTCATTTATTTTTTTTTTACATTTTGTGGAACGGTTCCATCCCATGATATTATGGCTAGATCTTATAAATTGTACTTCTTTCTCATCACAGCTATGAGACTTCTTCATCCATGATGAGAATGCTAGCTGAGGATATTGGGAGCTAAGAAAGAATAACTATAGGTTTTGGATCACAGCTGTATAAAAACAGATTTTTCAGGGCTCATTCGGATGACCTCTGAGTCCAATTAATCTCCACCGAAGAGGAGAAGATGAAATCTGTTCTGGATAATGCACTATATCCCTAATTCTGGCATGCCGAATGGGACCCTGTAATAGCTTATTGTTTAAACCTGTTCCTTCTGCAGAAAGTGGATACAAATTGCATTTTCCCCTTTTCCCCTTGCTTTTTTCTTTTTCTTCCTTTGCTTTAAATCTGGCCTGTTCACCACACATTAATCGCATTGGGTTTTGAGCAATTTCACCAGTACAACTGAAGGCAAAATTAGTCTCGCTTTAGCTAAGATTGTTTCATTATCTCGGAGATCCGGTCTAATTTGCTGTAGCTGCATGAACCCCTCATTAACAGAACAAGAAACACTTGAAATAGCTTAATCGTACCACTGTCTTCTCATTTCTAGCTTTTTGCTCCTGTGGATTAAATACAATTTTAATTCGCTCCTATGTTTTATTTTCTGTCTCCTTTTTGGGAAAGTAGAAGACATTGGGAAAAGAAACTGTGTGATACTGGCATCCTCCTTCCACACACTTTGGGTGCATCTGCTCTGTAGATTTAGTGCAGTTTGATGCTACTTTAACCGCCACGAGTCCATGCTATGGAATCATGGGATTTATAGTCTGGCGAGGCATCAGTTTGCATGTTTATTTATTTATTTATTTCAAAGTTTTCTATTCCGACCTTCTCACCTCATTGAGGGACTCAGCCCGGTTGCCAACCATAAAAACACATACAATCAGTAAAATATCATAGTTCACAATTACAGTAACACATTTAAAATAACAATATATTTAAAACTACGGTGGTCAGTCGTCATATTAAAATCAAATATACATCATCTTCCATCCAAAATCCTAGGTTGTTGTCTCATTCATCGAAAGCCTGTCTCCACAACCACGTCTTCACCCGTTTCCTAAATGTCAGGATATACGGGGCGGTTCTGACCTCCGGTGGGAGAGAGTTCCAGAGTCGCGGGGCCACCACCGAGAAGGCCCTGTCCCTCGTCCCCACCTGTGCGGCCAGTGGGACCGAGAGCAGGGCCTCTCCAGATGATCTTAATAATCTTGATGGTTCGTAAGGGAGAATACGTTCGGAGAGGTAAACATTGCCTTGAAGGGCAATGAGAAGGAAGCAGGTTCATGTGCAGAGGAATATCCATGTGCATTAGTACACTGCATCAGAAGCAAGTCTGGTCAATGGAGAATTCCATATGGAAGGGCGATAAGGGCACATTCAGAAGATAGTAAGCTTGTTTGATTAAAAAAATGGTTCAAAACTAGTTTCGGATGTAGGAGATGCTGGTGGTTCAATTCTAAAGTCAATTCCGATTTTCACAGAAAAAAATGTTCAAAACTTTTCGAAATTTCCAAGACTTCCGAATCCTTTCGTTAATGGTTTGAAATTGTTATTTCCTGTTTCATTGGTTAGTCTTTACCAGGTGGTGCAGTGGGTTAAACCCCTGTGCTGGCAGGACTGAAGACTGACATGTCGCAGGTTCAAATCCGGGGAGAGGCGGATGAGCTCCCTCTATCAGCTCCAGCTCTTCATGCGGGGACATGAGAGAAGCCCCCCACAAGGATGATAAAAACATCAAATCATCCAGACGTCCACTGGGCAACGTCCTTGCAGACGGCCAATTCTCTCACACCAGAAGCGACTTTGAAAGTAGTAGTTTTACTCCAGGAGTGGGGGAAAAGCAAGCGGAGGAAATTCTTTCCTTCTCCGGTTTAAAACTGGCTTCTCTGGCTTGAGCCAGAAGCAGGAAAAGCAAACGGAGGAAATTCATCCTTCTCTGGTTTAAAAACGTTCTCTGGTTTAGACCAGAAACAGGGGGGAAAGCTAAATCATTTCCAACTCACTTCCTGAGTCGGAAGAAAAACAGCGAGACTAGCTTCGGAAGGGCAAAGGGACTGCCAGTTTCCTTAAAAAGTTCAACATTTTTTCAAAGAGGTAATTTTTCTTAATTTATTCCGAATTACGAAGATTCCAACAGTACCTAACCATGTCTAGAAGATAGAGTTGCCAGTGTAAAAGTGAAGATGGACCCTATGTATTTAATATTGGTGCAGTAGGTCTTGCTTGTCATCCAACCAGGTGCAAAGCAACACTTCCTGAAAATCCCTATTTTACACAACCATTTTAGGTAGAGAAGTCATCTCCAGGTTTCACGCTGTCAATCATACGTCAAGGAATAAACAAGAGAAAGTTAAAAAGCCTGCAGTGCTATTGCCACTTTGAGTCTGCTTGTGGAGAGAAAAAGTAGGGTATATATAATACTTATATCTATATGTTATTTGAAACATAACAAGACTAGCAAACAAGATCACTGTGCTAGCTGTTGTATTGGATCACAAGTCAGACACTTCCCAAGAGTCTAGGACTGTGTGATGTTGTATAACTTGTTGTTGTTGTTGTTGTTGTTGTTGTTGTTATTATTATCTATCACAAGCCAGTCAACATGGTCCCAGTGGTGATTGGCACACTGGGTGCAGTGCCTAAAGACCTTGGCCTGCACTTAAAAACAATCGAAGCTAACAAAATTACCATCTGTCAGCTGCAAAAGGCCATATCACACAGACTTAGATACTTGGGAAGTGTCTGACATGTGATCAAATACAAAAGCCAGCAAAATCTTGTTTTCTGTGTACTAATCTTAGGTAAAAAGGTAGTCCCTTGACATTAAGTCCAGTCATGTCTGACTCTGTGGTGTGGTGCTCATCTCCATTTCTAAGCCGAAGAGCCAGCGTTGTCCGTAGACACCTCCAAAGTCATGTGGCCGGCATGACTGCATGGAGCGCTGTTATCTTCCCGCCGGAGCGGTACCTATTGATCTACTCACATTTGCATGTTTTCGAACTGCTAGGTTGGCAGAAGCTAGGGCTGACAGCGGTAGCTCACGCCGCTCCCCGGAATCGAACCTGCGACCTTTCGATCCACAAGCTCAGCAGCTCAGTGCTTTAACCCACTGCGCCACCGGGGGCTCCTTATACTAATCTTATTATATATCAAATTATTATTATTATTATTATTATTATTATTATTATTATTATTATTATTGAAGAGAAACAACTGGAAAAGCTGACACAATATGAGGATTTAAAGATCGAACTGCAAAGACTCTGGCACAAACCAGTCAAGGTGGTCCCAGTGGTGATCGGCACGCTGGGTACAGTGCCTAAAGACCTTGGCCTGCACTTAAACACAATTGGCACTGACAAAATTACTATCTGCCAGCTGCAGAAGGCCACCTTACTGGGATCTGCATGCATTATTCACCGATACATCATACAGTCCTAGACATTTGGGAAGTGTCCAACATCTGATCCAATACAAAAGCCAGCAGAGTGACCTTGTCTGCTGTGGACTCATCTTGTTGTGTTTCATAATAATAATAATAATAATAATAATAATAATAATAATAATAATAATAGCACTTGAAGGGATACCTTACAGAAGATAGTCCCCTGTTAGATGGACTGTCCAATCTATGCTCAGATAAGTATGTATTAAGCAATAAGCAATAGTGATAAGGCCAAGAAAGCAGTCTCGCTTCCTTCCATAATATTTCTTAACCAATTCATTGAAGATACACACACACGCACACATATAAACTTCTCTAGATACCATACTTATCTTGGGGTTTCAACAGTGCCCCGACTCCCTTTTAAAGGGAAGGAAATGGAATAACACAAGGCCATAGGCACATGTTCGGAAAGATGAAAGAAGCGAGAGCTCTTTCTCCCTGAATTAATCTGTTGCCTGAAATCAGTTCACACTTTAAAGTGCTATAAAGTCAAATAAACCACCTGATGAGGGAGGGAGAGAGAAGAAGAAGAAAAAATAGATCATTTATCTTACTGCACATGTTTGGCTTTTTGGGTAGGTATAATCTGTTCTGTGTCATTGATCAATGTGCGAACACCATGTCCCACTTGCCCTAATTTAAAACAGGACAGAATAATAACTTATGGTTAAACCTGCTAGTTGGAATAGTTTCACTGAAGGTGACCTTTGCCTATACACTGGCAAAGAGGGGTGTATGCAGTTCGATTGCCCCCCTCCCTTACATACACATTGAAAATCAACAGTCATCCAGCATAAAACGGGAGCTCAGAATTTCCCATTTCTGTTCTTTTTCTTCCCTCTTTTTTCTTCAAGAAAGGTAAGAATACTATATTTGAACTTACAATCTGGCCAGATCAGTAGACCTTCTTCTTGATGTTCCATGAACAGTTACACAGATCATAGAATCATAGACTCAAAGAGTTGGAAAAGACCTCATGGGCCATCCAGTCCAACCCCCTGCCAAGAAGCAGGAATATTGCATTCAAATCACCCCTGACAGATGGCCATCCAGCCTCTTTTTAAAAGCTTCCAAAGAAGGAGCCTCTACCACACTCCGGGGCAGAGAGTTCCACTGCTGAATGGCTCTCACAGTCAGGAAGTTCTTCCTCATGTTCAGATGGAATCTCCTCTCTTGTAGTTTGAAGCCATTGTTCCACGTCCTAGTCTCCAGGGAAGCAGAAAACAAGTTTGCTCCCTCCTCCCTGTGGCTTCCTCTGACATATTTATACATGGCTATCATATCCCCTCTCAGCTTTCTCTTCTTCAGGCTAAACATGCCCAGCTCCTTAAGCTGCTCCTCATAGGGCTTGTTCTCCAGACCCTTTATCATTTTAGTCTCCCTCCTCTGGACACCTTCCAGCTTGTCAATATCTCTCTTGAATTGTGGTGCCCAGAATTGGACACAATATTCCAGGTGTGGTCTAACCAAAGTGGAATAGAGGGGTAGCATTATTTCCCTAGATCTAGACACTATGCTCCTCTTGATGCAGGCCAAAATCCCATTGGCTTTTTTTGCCGCCACATCACATTGTTGGCTGATGTTTAACTTGTTGTCCACGAGGACTCCAATATCTTTTTCATACGTACTGCTCTCAAGATGTCATACCCTCCAACATTTGATGGAATAATACTGGGGGCCAATCGATACTGATTATATTTATTTATTGTGTCAAAAGCAAATTTAGAATACATTTATAATGCGTGATATATACGCACACATATGAGGGTTGAATGAAAAGTAATGCCTCCACCTTGGTAACTCCTCAACAGATGGCAGTACTGGTATGCGGCAGGTACTGGCTTGTCCAGTAGACTCTCCTCTACATTTCCATTTTGGTGAGAAGCCTTAGCATTGAACAGTTGTGTTGTTAAAATGCAAAGTATGGAACCCTGCGTGGACGGTCGGTCAATGCAACTCAAGCAACATACAGTAACTGAATTCTTGACAGCAGGTGTCATCTCAACATCTTTAAAATCAATCACCCAACGACGTACAGTACTCACATCAACACAGTCACCATAAACAGCTTGCATGCTGATTAATCTCCTTTGGGGTGACACCTTCTGCTGTCAAGAATTCAATGACTGCACGTTGCTTAAGTCGCATTCACCAACCGTCTGTGCAGGGTTCCATACTTTGCACTTTAACAACACAACCATTCAATGCAAAGGCTTCCTGCCAAAATGGAACTGTGGAGGAGAGTCTACCGAACAAGCCATTACCTGTTGCATACCAGTACTGCCATCTGTTGAGAAGTTACCAAGGTGGAAGCATTACTTTTCATTCAACCCTCGTAGTTAATAACTGGCACCATCAATTCCAATGTGGTTGGACTTGCGAACAGCTCCAGGGCAACCCAACTCAGTGAGGTTGGAAAGCGATTGTCCATCCGTAGCAGCAGTCACAGTTTGAATACATTATTGAATCTGCAAAGAGGACTGATAGTAAATAAATCTATGCTGGACTGGGATGAAAACCCCTAAGCTGAAGTTCTGTGGTATGGGTTGTGTGTCATATAGAGACAGATATTCAAGGGGATAGCTATCTTGGCTTTTGTTTTCTTTCTGACACTTGGGTAATGATGCCTTGGTCATCTTGTGTCATTGCATACAAAATCAAGCAAATAGCTCTTGTAGTTTTTTTAAAAAAATGTTGTTTGTAAAAACTTTAAAAAAAACCCCAAAAATCAGTGGATGGGTGAAACATTCTGAAACTTGGATGGGGGGGGGGGGGAACACTACCTACTATTGTTGTTGTTCATTCGTTCAGTCGTCTCCGACTCTTCGTGACCTCATGGACCAGCCCACGCCAGAGCTCCCTCAAGGTCAGCTACCTACTATAATTGTAGCAAGTTTCATGCTGATAGCTCTAACAATGAATGAGAAAGGAGTGCCTAAATTTTCCCCATTGGCACAATGACTTAATGAAAAAATAATGAAAAAAGTTATATCATTATAGTTATATTTATAGTTATTTTCATGTCATGAGCGACTCAAGAAATGGCAAAACCTGATTTTGTCCTTTAGGATTTAAGGTTAACCTTCTTTCAAAGAGCATTCCGAACTCCACCAATGATGGAATTGAACCGAACTTGGCACACAGAACTCCCATGACCAACAGAAAACACTGGAAGGGTTTGGTGGGCATTGACCTTGAGTTTTGGAGTTGTAGTTCACCTACATCCAGAGAGCCCTGTGGACTCAAACAAGGATGAATTGGAACAAACTTGGTACAGATACTCCATATACCCAAATGTCAACATTGGTGGAGTTTGGGGAAAATAGACCCTGATATTTAGGAGTTGTAGTTGCTGGAATTTATAGTTCACCTACAATCAAAACGCATTCTAAACTCAGTCCACAATTGATCTACACCAAACATGGCACATGACACTACCTACTTGGCTAACATTGCATACTGGTGTGGTTGGGGGGAGCTGTTTTTGAATTCTGGGAGTTGTAGTTCACCAACACTCAGAGAGCACTCTGCACCAAACTAGTGATGGAACTAGTAAAATTTCCACATAGAACTTATCTCAGAAACAGCCCTCCCCTTGGCTGAGAGGTCAGCTGAGAGGCTGGCCATCACAGCGGAGAAGGGCTTTTGGTGGGAGATTCACCATCTATTTCCAAAAAGGAAGAGAATGACAGGTGGAGAGATCTTCAGCCTTCCCTTCCAAAGGGGCATCTAAGACCATCAGAAGTATGTGTTTTCTGATGGTCTTTGGTGACCCCTCTGACTCTCCCCTTGAGACCCCCCCCCCCCAGGGGTCCCGACCCCCAGGTTGACAAACGTGGATCTAGAGCAAACTTGCCCAACATGACAAAGTTTATGTATTGATGGAGTTTCAGGAGGTTAACCTGGCATGATGTGAGTTGCAGACCTCATCCATTCTAGGCCCCTTTCTCAGCTGCAGGAAGGCACTAAAATCTTAGACAACAATAAATATCATGGTTTTTCATCTACTTAAATTAGAACATCAGAGTGAGGGGCAGTTTAGTCTTACTTGGAAGGAGTTCCATACCTTTAAAAGAGTTACAGAGAAATTCTCATCCATTTTTTTGCAAACATGATTCTCTGAATGGTGGTAGTACCAACTGGATCTAGGCTGGTGCAGATGGATGGAAATTTCATTTGGATTTGTTTTATAAGTTTGGATAAACTTGTGAACGCCTAATATCACAGCCAACTTAATTTTTTGATAATTGAAAGTTTGTTCTTTCACTGGCTGCAAAAATCATTGGCAAGCAAGAGAGAGATGTAATCATACATAAATGCCATTTTGATTTGCTAGAGTCTCCGAAACCTGCAAGTGCTAACTATGAAGTCATGCAAAATGGATAATCCAATTAGCCCATGCATATGCTTACTGGCTACAACGGCCCCATCTACACATGTAGATGAATTCAACCCATCACTGATAGCTTTTGTACAGGAACTCTATCCACACTTTTGTAGTTTTTGTATTAAGTAATTTGCAATGCAATTTGCAATGTAATTTGCAAACAGATGTATCTCTGGTTCATTTACGGCACTGGAAATATTAGATGTTGTGGAGGTTGTAAAAATCAATTTTAGACTTTTTAAAAGACTGTGGAAAGCCTATATCGCTCCAGCAAGGCATTAGCTGTGCATGAGCCAAAGGAATAAGGCCTTAAAAAAAAAACTAGTATTATGCAAGTGAGATGCTGTACAGTTTGCATCAATGGTTTTGGTTTGTTAAACATTTTCACAGCTGTTTGCTGTCTTAGTAGTCATGGGCCCGAAATTTGTCCCATTCATTTCATTTGTGTTTCCATTTCGTTCCATCCATTCAGATGGCACAAAACAGAAAGGCCCCTTCTGAAACAAAAATGCAATTGATACAAAAAGCAAGCAGGCCTGCTTTTCGGATTGATTGCGTGGGGCTTGGCAGGGCCTGCAGCCGAGCACCAAATAAGGAGCGCTCCATCTTGCTTCCAGTGTCATTGGTTGGGAGCCCTCCCCTCCGCCTCTAGCACCAACCGCTGTTCTGAGATCAGAGTGAAGAGAGGGGCCAGGAAGGCAGTTCCAGCTTGTCTCCTGTACTGTGAATATAATATAATATAATATAATATAATATAATATAATATAATATAATATAATATAATATAATAACATATTGTATATACATATAATATCAGTAATATTATAATGTAATACAATTGTGCAGGTACAACTGTACCAGGAGCTCCAATTTTGTTTGCTTTGCATTGAATGTTTGTTGTAGTCCTAAGTTTCAGGGACTCTGCAGATAGGTAGCTTCTTTTGGCTGCAATCATAGGGCAAGCCACCTGTCAATTATCGTTAGGTTCCCTGGTCCCGCCTCCTTTTTGGGTTTTAGAGGGAATAGGAGCCATTTTGAGTTCAGTCCACACAGAGAAGCCTTTCATGCAGGACATAATACCAAGAGCTCCTGTAGAAAGCTTCATCTACTACTGCTTGGCTGGGGAGATATACAGCCCACAGTTTGGCCGGGGTTATATAGCCTTACAGTTCCTTTGCTGAAGGACTTCAGTCAGCCATCATGGAAACCTGAGTTCTTTTTCCCCTGGAAGTCTGCAAAGCTCTGTTTGGTAAGGGTCACTCGTGGAAGCCAGAAGCAGTTGGTACCGGGTGCAGGGGCTCCACGCCAACAGAGGCAAAGACAGACTGCCCAGATTAGAAGTTAAGGATTTCCCCATTAGTTACAGTTATGAAGATAGTGCCTGTTCCCTGTGGACAAGATTGAGAGAGAGCCAATAGACTGTTAAGAAAGCCTTAAAGTACCTGTTTGTTTTCAATAATAAAGAACTTTGTTGAACCTTTAAGCAATCTAAAGACTCTGTTTTAAGGAAATCCAAAGGCCTTTAATCTGAGGCAGCCCCGGCATCCCATTGGGCACACAGAATTTATGTCCTGTCTACAGTCTTATGCACAGACCCAGCGTGCGACAGCACAACAATATACTACTAGTACTAATAAAATGATATTATAATTATATATTTTATATTAAATGTAATATTACTAATAATATTACAGTATAATGTTATAGTACAATGTAATATATAATATTAATATTTTTTTGTTGTGTCAGGAGTGACTTGAGAAACTGCAAGTCGCTTCCGGTGTGAGAGAATTGGCCGTCTGCAAGGACGTTGCCCAGGGGATTCCCAGATGTTTTGATGTTTTATCATCCTTGTGGGAGGCTTCTCTCATGTCCCTGCATGAGGAGCTGGAGCTGACAGAGGGAGCTCATCCGTGCTCTCCCCAGATTTGAACCTGCAACCTGTCGGTCTTCAGTCCTGCCGGCACAGGGGTTTAATTAATATTGTGCTATGATAATAATAATATATTGGATTTTCTTTTTACTTGTAAGCCACTCTGAGTCCCCTTCGGGGTGAGAAGGGTGGCATATTTACATTTAATATATAATATAATATAATATAATATAATATAATATAATATAATATAATATAATATAATATAATATAATATATAATAATAATAGTTTTAAGCTGCTGGACCAGGAAGACGATTAGCTGGGTTAAGACAAGCCGTTTTAAAGCGTTTTAAAGACTGGATTCCTGTAAGTGCTGACTCCATTCTTACTTCGGATTGTTTTTGGATGGACATCTCATTCTGACTTAATCTTCTGCTTTTGGACGTGCTATGGGCTTGGGACAGTTTTTTGATAATATAATATATATAGTTGTTGTTAGTTTTATCACACCAACAGTCAACAACAGAGGGAGAGGGAAGCTTCAGAAGTTCCCCCTGTCCCGTTTGGAGGTTTTTTTCGCGTATTGCGCAATCGCGTCTGCCATTAACGAATCAATTTGTATTTTTACGAAATTTCGTAAATATTGAAAATTTGAAATCTGAAATTTCGGAAATCCTTTCAGATTAGAAATGTCGGCGCCCCCTAGATACGAAATGAGTTTAGAACCAAATTGTTTCTTGATCAACCAAGCCTACGGGTGCAGGGTTTGGGTCTATGTACCTGGGCCTTGCAGGGCCTGCAGGTGAGCACTGAATAAGGAGCGCTCCTTACTCGGAGCTCAGCTGCAAGCCCTGTGAGGTCCAGCTGCATAGGCCCAATGCCTGAAAGAAAATGAATCTTTTGGCCCTGAAAACAAAAAAACAGCAAAGATCTGACCTCCTGATTTCAGGAGGCTCAGACGAAAAGCGATCAGGGGTCCCACCAAAAGCCGGGACATGAAAGTCCCGAATACACATGACTACTGTCTAGTTCTGTTGACTTTGTCATCTATTTCTTTACTTTCAAAATGTTTCAGTGTCACCATACATTGCAAGATTTCAGGGTACAATAAAAATACATCATACAAAAAATCAATTGAAAACAGTTTGAAGACTGGAAACTGTAAAAAAATGAGCATCAGAAAACATAAAGATTTAAAACAATTTGAAGCTTTAAAACTGTAAAAATAATGTAGGTCTCAGAAGATAGATTTTGAAAAAAAAATAACAACACACAGTTTTTTGGGCTGCAAATGTTATATCTGTTTTGGGGTATGTTTACCCTGTTGATTCCAGAAATGACACTCGTTTTCCCCTATCAGCTCTCATTTTGGGAAAACAGAACATAGGATAGTCACCATCTGCTCTCCCATAGAAAACTATGATAATCATATCTAAGAAACCCGAGCTGATGCAGTCTATCCAATGCAATTTTCTGCATCACTGCCTCAAATAACCGGCTTAAAACAAAGACACCAAGGGTTTTGGGGGGTTTTTGGGGGGGCTAACTGATCAAAATAAACTAAAATAGTGGAAAGCTATCAATCTCTACATATTTAGGGGGAAAGAACAATGTTATTTTAAACATTTAGATGGAATCTGCGGGCTGCTATGACAAGGAGAACAGGATGATGAATAGCATCCTTTATACAGGCTGCCCAAGCACAAGTAAGATGGGATGGCCATGTAAACGGTTGCTGACGGTTCTATCTTGAAACTGGCCCAACTGTTTACATTGGTCCAATGTCACCCTTTGGGGAGAATTTGGAGCAACTTGCATCTTTGGCCATGTTAAGGTGACCATGGTCCATATTAACCTGAATCAGCTCCACACATTGTTTAGCTACCAAGGAGTTGATTTGCCCCACCTTTTCACAATAAGTCATCAGTATAGAGAAGAAAAGCCTGCTTCAGGGAAGCTTGCTTGCTCCATCAGTGTTTAACATTTACCCAAATGATCAGCCACTACCAGAAGGGACAGCGAGTTTCATCTACGCTGACGATCGTGCCATCACCACTCAAGCAGAGAGCTTTGAAAGAGTTGAACAGAAGCTCTCCAAAGCTTTAGGTGATATCACTTTCTATTACAGGGAAAGCCAGCTGATTCCTAATCCATGTAAAATGCAGATTTGTGCTTTTCATCTTAAGAACAGACAAGCATCTCAAGCCCGGAGGATTACCTGGGAAGGAATCCCACTGGAGCATTGCAGCACACCCAAATACCTGGGAGTCACTCTGGACCGTGTTCTGACTTACAAGAAGCACTGCTTGAATATCAAGCAAAAAGTGGGTGCTAGAAACAATATCACACGAAAGCTGACTGGCACAACTTGCGGATCATAATCAGATACAGCAAAGACATCTGCCCTTGCACTTTGCAACTCTGCTGCTGAGTACACATGCCAGGATGACATACATCTCACCATGTGGCTCTTAATGAGGTATGCCACATTATCACAGGATGTCTATGTCCAACACTGCTGGATAAATTATACTGTTTAGCCAGTATTGCACCACCTGACATCCACTAGGAAATAGCAGCCAGCAATGAAAGGACCAAGATATTAACATCTTTGGCTTATCCTCTGTTCGGATATCAGCCACCATGCCAATCCTTTAAATCAAGAACCAGCTTTCTAAGATCTACACAGATATTCGCAGGAACCCTCAGCAAGCAAGAGACCAAAAATGGCAGGCTAAAACCCAGAGCCTCTGAGGATGCTTGCCACAGATGCAGGTGAAACGTCAGGAGAGAATGCTTCTAGAACATTGCCATACAGCCCGAAAAACCTACAACAACCCAATGATTCCGGCCATGAAGGCCTTCGATCATAGGTGAATGTTTTGATTCTTAAGTTTTTTGCATGCGCACCTTGCATTTCTTAATATTGCCTCATATCTACAAATCTTATGAAATAATACGACATACAAGGCAGAAATGACTTTTTTGCACTGCTCTAATAGCTACTCCTGCCTATTTCAATTGCTATTTTCCCACCCAGAAGTGATGGAAAGAGTGCTTCATTTAGGTTCTTCCAAGATGAACTAAGCTGTTAGCTTTTACCAGTTAACTCACAGATTATCTATATAAATAAAAATGTAAAGCACATTTGTGGGATTAACAGAACTCAAAAACCACTGGGTGAATTGACACCAAATTTGGACACAAGACACCTCTCAGGCCAATGTATGTCCTTCAAAAAATTGATTTTGTCATTTGGGAGTTGTAGTTGCTGGGATTTATAGTTCACCTACAATCAAAGAGCATTCTGAACCCCACCAACGATGGAATTGAACCAAACTTGGCACACAGAACTACCATGACCAACAGAAAATACTCGAAGGGTTTGGTTGGCAGTGTCCTTTGCTTTTGGAGTTATAGTTCACCTGCATCCAGAGATCACTGTGGACTCAAACAATGATGGATCTTGGGCCAAACTCTACACAAATACTCAATATGCCCAAATGTGAACACTGGTGGAGTTTGAGGGAAATAGAATCTTGACATTTGGGAGTTGTAATTGCTAGGATTTATAGTTCACCTACAATCACAGAGCATTTTGAACACCACCAACGATAGAATTGGGCCAAAACTCCCACACAGTACCCCCATGTGGGGCACAGCAACACGTGGGAGGGGATGGCTAGTTTTTTATACATAAGAGTTAAGATACTGTGCTTACTTTGACCTGTGTTTAAGTCAACTCATTTTTAATGCTGATTTTTTAACTACAATCTCTATTATTATAGATGTGTATATAGAGTAGGCACTTTGGAATGCTATTATCCCAGGAGCAATATGGATAAAAACTACATCTCAGTAGGACTGTCACGTTCACAGACAGCCTATCTGTGGCAGTTGCTGGAGAACAAAAGTGGAAGTGAAAGATTGTTTTTCAAACTCTGCTTTTGGGTTTTGTACACGAATTTCCCATTACGTCTTAACCTCTGCTAAAAGCCAACCCTTCTTCCATTACACTTTCCAACTCCGCCACCTTACTGCTCACATTCTGTACAGTGCTAAAAGGGATCTCACATCTAATAAAGGTTACATTCTAGGTTTTTGCCAGCTGTGTGCCAATATAAACCAGTCAGTCACGAAGGAGCCTTAACACCTTTTTGTTTCCCCTGTTCAGCTACCAGTCTGGAATTTTAAGAGGAAGATTCTTTCAGAACGTTTCCTGTGTTTTTCTTATTGCTCAGGGCTAGAAATTTGGTGATCTTGCTTGTCAATATTTTGTATAGTTTGTTTTTTTCCTGACTTGACCAATTGACCCTTTTGCAAAAGGGAGACAATGGCTTCCATGTATTGTCAAAGGCTTTCATGGCCGGAATCACTGGGCTGTTGTAGGTTTTTCAGGCTGTATAACCATGTTCTAGAAGCATTCCTGACTTTTTGCCTGCATCTATGGCAAGCATCCTCAGAGGTTATGAGGTCTGTTGGAAACTAGGAAAATTGGGTTTATTTATCCGTGGAATGTCCAGGGTGAGAGGTAGGTGTGAATGTTTCAATTGGCCACCTTGATTAGCATTTGTTGGCTAATCAAATTCCACAGATATTCCACAGATTTATAAACCCAATTACACACACACACACTAGCCATCCCCTGCCAGGCATTCCTGTGGCCCAGTCTGGTGATCTGGAAAATAAAGTAGTGAGAAAGTGTTGGTTTCTAATATATGCAATGTCTTTCTGCTTGTGGGTAAACAGTATTTCTTGCTGTTTCTTTGTCAGTGTTGATGTGGAGATTGTCTGGTTTGCCTACTTTCGAACATGCAACATATAATTGTCATTCTTTAGGGGTCCCTTTCAAATCTTTGGCTCTTTGTCAGGAGGGCTTTGATTACGTTTTCTTGCCCTGGTGAAGGGAGTTGGATTGGATGGCCTTAAGTATTTTTTGTTGGTCATGGGGGTTCCGTGTGGGAAGTTTGCCCAGATTCTGTTGTTCATGGGGTTCAGAATGCTCTTTGATTGTAGGTGAACTGTGAATCCCAGTAACCACAACTCTCAAATGCCAATGTCTATTTTCCCCAAACTCCATCTGTGTTCACATTTGGGCATATTGGGTATCCATGCCAAGTTTGGTCCAGATCCATCATTGTTTGAGTCCACAGTGCTCTCTGGATGTAGGTGAACTACAACTATCAAACTAAACATCAATGCCCACCAAACCCAGTATTTTCTGTTAGTCATGGGAGTTCTGTGTGCCAACTTTGGTTCAATTCCATCGTTGATTGTAAGTGAACTATAAATCCCAGCAACTACAACTCCCAGATGACAAAATCATTTTTTGAGTGATGATCACTCCTTAGGTTAGTAGGTGTCTTGTGGCCAAATTTGGTGGCAAATCGTCCAGTGGTTTTTGAGTTATGTGAATTCCACAAACGAACATTACATTTTCATTTAGGTAAAGGTAAAGGTAGTCCCCTGACATTAAATCCAGTCATGTCTGACTCTGGGGTGTGGTGCTCATCTTCATTTCTAAGCCGAAGAGCCAGCATTGTCCATAGACACCTCCAAGGTCATGTGGCCGGCATGACTGCATGGAGCGCCGTTACTTTCCCGCCAGAGCGGTACCTATTGATCTACTCACATTTGCATGTTTTCAAACTGCTAGGTTGGCAGAAGCTAGGGCTGACAGCGGAAGCTCACGCCGCTCCCCGGAATCGAACCTGCCACCTTTCGATCAACAAGCTCAGATATAAAAACACAGATATTCCACAGATATATAAAGAGCTTGTTGGGCTTGTTCTCCGTACCCTTGATCATTTTAGTCGCCCTCCTCTGGACACATGCCAGCTTGTCAATATATGATCTGTTGTTGTTGTTGTTGTTGTTGTTGTTGTTGTTGCTGTTGCTGTTGCTGTTGTTGTTTTTCTAAACTCTGGAACATTTTCATCTCATTTCCTGTCTAAAGATGACCCATGAAAATGGAAGGGCCAGATGTGGAAATCTATCAGCTACTCACAGTCTCTCAGTCATTTGAACTAAATCTGCTTTCCCCATCTACTCCGTTCATTCCCCATTGGTTTTGACTTATTTTAATTTTCACAAAATGTTCCACCAGTCTAGCCTTTCTCTTAACTTTTAACATCTGTGTCAGGAGGGCATCCTCACTAAGAAAGAGGGATTAGAAAGGTTTCTGCCTCTACACGAAGGCTAACAGACTGCTCTGTAATTTTACATACTTTCCTTTTTCGCCTTTTGCATATTAACCGTCCCATCTTGCTCTCGTGAGTGGTCTGTGCAAACCTCCATGTTTTGTTATTTGCGGATTTCACAGTCACGGTCAACCTTAAAGCTGACTCAAAGGTTAATTGTAGTTCAGACAGCAGGTTTTTTAGGGGGAAATCATAGTTAATTCCACTAGGTAGCCTTTCCCTTTTCAGCTTAACATCTGTGTCAGGCTAACACTATAATTACAGCTCTGGAAAAAGTTTCCTCGTTTCTGTCAAAAATCCATAGCCTCTCTCCCAAGACTTCCTCCATAATGCATTAAATCTCTCTCTTGCTCTTGCTCTCTCTTTTCACGCTTCCTCCCTCACATTTTTTACAGCAGTGGTTCTCAAACTTCCTAATGTGACCCCTTAGTACAGTCCCTCATGTTGTGGTGACCCCCAACTATAAAATTATTACTTTTTTGGTACTTCATAATTGTAACTTTGCTACTGTTATGAATCATAATGTAAATATCTGATATGCAGGATGTATTTTCATTCATTGGACCAAAATTGGCACAAATACCCACTACCGCCAAATTTGAATACTGGTGGGGTTGGGATTGATTTGTCATTTGGGAGTTGTAGTTGCTGGGATTTATAGTTCACCTACAATCAAAGAGCATTCTGTACTTTGCTAAAGATGGAATTGAACCAATCTTGGCATACAGAATTCCCATGACCAACAGAAAGTACTGGAAAGGTTTGGTGGGCACTGACCTTGAGTTTGGGAGTTGCAGTTCACCTACATCCAGAGAGCATTATTGACTCAAACAACGATGGATCTAAACCAAACTTGGCAAGAATACTCAATGTGCTCAAATGTGAACACTGGTGGAGTTTGGGGAAATAGACCTCGACATTTGGGAGTTGTAGTTGTGGGATTTATAGTTCACCTTCAATCAAAGAGCATTCTGAACCCTACCAAGTATAGAATTGGGCCAAACTTTCCACAGAGAACCCCTAAGACCAACGAAAAATATTGTGTTTTCTGGTGGTCTTTGGCAACCCATTGTTCCACGTCCTAGTCTCCAGGGAACCAAGCTTGTTTCAGTATGCTATTCTATACACCAGCTGTCACTGGACTGGAGATGTGATGGAGCAGCGAATGTAGAAAATTAAATCCTTGATACAATCTATAGCTATCCTGCCAGTAGACCAAGGTAAATCAATTTGACCACTTCACCATTCTGGTCTCCCAGTCCCAATATAGAAAGGGTTTTATACACCGGTGTTCTGTATCAAGGCCACCACACCAAAAAAAGATCTAGGAATGATTCCGTCTGAACATTAGGAAGAACTTCCTGACTATGAGAGCTGTTCAGCAGTGGAACTCTCTGCCCCGAAATGTGGTAGAGGCTCCTTCTTTGGAAGCTTTTAAACAGAGGCTGGATGGCCATCTGTTGGGGGTGCTTTGAATGTGATTGTCCTGCTTCTTGGCAGTGGGTTGGGCTGGATGGCCCATGAGGTCTCTTCCAACTCTTTGATTCTATGATTTGTTTAGTTTTTATTATATGTTATGTTTTTAATTGTATTTATGACATTGTAAGCATTGAATTTTGCCCTGTTAACCACCTTGAATCACCTATGGACTGAGAAAGGCGGTATACAAATACAGTAAATAAATAAATAAACAAACAAACAAATAAATAAATAAATTATAGTATAATAATAATATTATAATAAACCTTTATTTATACCCCACTAACATCTCCCGAAGCTTACAAGAGGCCGAGGCCCAATACATCAATAAAACAACAGCATAACAAATACAACAATAAATAAACTCATAAAACAAAGCAATAAACATTAAACAATAACACCACGACGCAGTTAAAATTTAACTGCAGGCCAAATGTAATGATTAAAATTTTTAAAAAATGCTGGACATGACCCAGTAAATGGATAGGTTTTTGGAGATAGGTGCGGTATGCAAATAATCTTAAATCTCTAGTAGAGTGCATTTGGGACATGATGCTTGAAGTTTCCTGTTCTGGGAAAGTACATTGGAACAACCACGTTTTCAAGCTCTTCCTAAAAACTGCCAACGTTGGGGCTTGTCTGATGTCCTTGGGGAGAGAGTTCCAGAGTCGGGGGGCCACCACAGAGAAGGCCCTGTCCTTCTTCCCCACCAATCGTGCTTGCTACGCAGGTGGGATCGTGAGCAGGGCCTCTCCAGATGATCGGAGAGATCGTGTGGATTCATATACAGAGATGCGGTCATGCAGGTAGGCAGGTTCCAAACCATTTACGGCTTTGTAGGTAAGCACTGCACCTTGAATTGGGACCGGAAGATGAACGGCAGCCAGTGGAGCTCCTTAAACAGGAGGGTTGTTTTCTCCCTGTAAGGAGCACCAGTTAACAACCTGGCCGCTGCCCGTTGGACCAGTTGGAATTTCCGGGCCGTTTTCAAGGGCAGTCCCACATAGAGTGCATTACAGTAGTCCAATCTGGAGGTGACTAAGGCATGGACCACCCTGGCCAGATCCCTGGTATGACCCTTCAGATGTTGTTGACTGCCATTCCTAGTATTTATCAACCATTAGCAGTGCTGACGAATCTGATGGGAACCGCAGTTCAAGAACAATGGCATAGCTTTGCAATTCCCACCCTTAGATTAAAGCTTTTTTTTATTGCAACCCTCCTTTTTTGTTCTCCGAAGTTTATTTTTCAGAATATTTGACCTCACTCACATTCTCTCCCATGGGAAAATGTGTGTAAAATGTACCAAACTATCTTCATTTACCCGTAATTGCCAGTACAATAATAACATTAATGTATCCCCGGATATCTAATAGACAGACTTCTTTGCTTTTTAAAAGGAAAAGCCCTCTAGGCACCTATAACGTCTTTAGCTGATGCTCACGTTTAAGAAAAAAAGTTATGTCTTTATTTTATGCTCTGCAGCTTTTCAGGCTGACATCTCCTTTGTCGAGGAAAGTCCACAGTATGTTGGAGCTCTGAATCCGGCAATAATAACGTCCAAATACCCCTCACAACGCATCATACGGCCGGAGCTGAAGGAACAGTTCTCTTGAAGGCATAATGCCAAATCAGTTAGCTGCCTAAGAAATGGTGGGCACTTCAGTATTAGACTCTGCTAAAGAAGCCTGATCTTATAGACTTAAGACCCTAATGCCCTTCCTCAAAAAGAATGAGAAGAGGGAGAAAGAAAAGAAAATCAATGGAGGAATGGAGAGAAACTGAACGATGGTAAACACATTCTGAGCACTGAATCCATTCGATTGGATGAGCATGAAGAAATCTCAAAAGCTTATCCAAGCTTGATAGACTTCCCAGGTATATATATCCCACAAAAATGGAGCACGGTGATAGATACTTTTTGCCCGGGATGCCCCCACAATGACAACCTTAGCAATCCTATCATTTACGTTGACCTCTTAAAATGTGTTGAATCCCCTGCAAGTGTGACTTCTGGCATTTTGGCATTTAAAGCTGTGTTTGGGTGTTGCCTGTAACAACCGGGTTATTGTAAACCAGCATTTCTCAATCTGGGGGTTGGGACACCTGGGGGGTCACGAGGGGGTGTCAGAGGGGTCGCCAAAGACCATCAGAAAGCATTTTCTGTTGGTCATGAGGGTTCTGTGACGGTTGCATATTCAGACGCCCTGTGTAGCTGCTAAACCAGCGTTTCTCAACCTGGGGGTTGGGACCCCTGGGGGTGGGGGTTGCAAGGGGGTGTCAGAGGGGTTCGCAAAGGCCATCAGATAAAACAGTATTTTCTGTTAGTCATGGGGGTTCCGTGTGGGAAGTTTGACCCAATTCTGTCATTGGTGGGGTTCAGAATTCTCTTTGATTGTAGGTGGACTCTAAATCCCAGCAACAAAAACTCATAGATGTCAAATCTATTTTTCCCACACTCCACGAGTGTTCACATTTAGGGATATTGAGTATTTGTGCCAAGTTTGGTCCAGATCCATCATTGTTTGAGTCCACAGTGCTCTCTGGATGTAGGCGAACTACAACTCCAAAACTCAAGGTCAATGCCCATCAAACCCTTCCACTATTTTCTGTGGATCATGGGAGTTCTGGGTGCCAAGTTTGGTTCAGTTCCATCATTGGTGGAGTCGACAATGCTCTTTGATTGTAGGCTAACTGTAAATTCCAGCAACTACAACTCCCAAATGACAAAATCAATTTTTTTGGGTGATGGTTGCTCCTTGGGTCAGTAGGTGTCTTGTGGCCAAATTTGGTGGCAATTCATTCAGCAGATTTTGAGTTATGACGTCACTCAAAATGATCAGATTATGCGTGTGTTTTTGTTGTTCATTTGTTCAGTCATTTCCAACTCTTCATGACCTCATGGACCAGCCCACGCCTGAGCTCCCTGTCGGCCGTCACCACTCCCAGCTCCTTCAAGGTCAATCCAGTCACTTCAAGGATTCCATCCATCCATCTTACCCTTGGTCAGCCCCTATTCCTTTTTCCTTCTATTTTCCCCAGCATCATTGTCTTCTCTAAGCTTTCCTTTATTCTCATATATATCCTTGAAGTGACTGACTTGACCTTGAAGGAGCTGGGGGTGGTGATGGCCAACAGGGAGCTCTGGTGTGGGCTGGTCCATGAGGTCATGAAGAGTCGGAAACGACTGAATGAATCAACAACAACGACAACAACAACAACATATCTCTCTCTCTCTCTCTCTCTCTCTCTCTCTATATATATATATATATATATACACATACATACATACATACATACACACACACTAGCCTTCCCTGCCACACGTTGCTGTGGCCCAATCTGTGTATATGTGTTTTGTGTGTGTATATATATGTGTGTATATATTTGTGTATATGTGTGTTTGCATGTGTGTGTGTGTTTATGGGGTTTTGCACAGGTGTGGTAATGTTTTTTGGCTTTTTAAGTCTCTTCTGTTGTGTTTTTCTATGTTTTTATGAGTGATGGTCACTTGTTGACCTGATATGTGTATTATGTCCAGATTTGGTGTCCATTCGTCCAGTGGTTTTTGAGTTATGTTAATCCCACAAACAAACATTACATTTTTATTTAGAGCAGGGGTTCTCAAACTAAGACCCAGGGGCCGGATACAGCCCTCCAAGGTCATTTACCCGGCCCTCGCTCAGGATCAACCTAAGTCTGAAATGACTTGAAAGCACACAATAACAACAACAATCCTATCTCATTAGCCAAAAGCAGGCCTACACTTCCCATTGAAATACTAATAAATTTATATTTGTTAAAATTGTTCTTCATTTTAATTATTGTACTATTTTTAAGTGTTTTTTTGCACTACAAATAAGATATGTGCAGTGTGGATAGGAATTCATTCATATATATATATTGAAATTATAATCCGGCCCTCTAACAGTTTGAGGGACTGTGACCTGGCCCTCTGTTTAAAAAGTTTGGGGACCCCTGATTTAGAGAGAGTGAGAGAGAGATTATTATATATAATGTATATATGTGAGGCTCGGGCAAAACTTTTGACCAACACAAACTTAACAGTATTTCAGTGGAAAACCCCAGGGGGCATCAAGTCCAACCCCCTTTTGCCATACAGGGAAAGCACAATCAAAGCACCCCGGAGCTTTGAGGGAAATCACATTTTGGAAGCAAAGAAGGCCGGGGGAAAGGATCTGCATGGCAAAGAGGAAAAAAGGCTTTTGGAAATGAAGGACATGAGGAAAAAAGCTTTTGGGGTGAGGGAAGTGGAGAGGAGGAGGAGCAGGAAAGAGGAGAAATAGCTTGGAGGTGGGGAGGAGGAAGAGGGAACCACGGAGCCCCTCAGGATGTTTTGCTCTAAATCAGGGGTCCTCAAACTATGGCCAGGGGGCCGGATGCAGCCCTGCAAGGTCATTTACCAAGCCCTCGCTCAGGGTCAACCTAAGTCTGAAATGACTTGAAAGCACACAACAACTACAATCCTATCTCATCAGCCAAAAGCAGGCCCACACTTCCCACTGAGATACTAATAAATTTATATTTGTTAAAATTGTTCTTCATTTTAATTATTGTACTATTTTTAAGTGTTTTTTTGCACTACAAATAAGATATGTGCAGTGTGGATAGGAATTCATTCATTCTTTCTTCTTTTTTTTTCAAATTACAATCTAGCCCTCCAACAGTTTGAGAGACTGTGACTTGGCCCTCTGTTTAAAAAGTTTGAGGACCCCTGCTCTAAATGAATGAATGGATGGATGAGAATTATTTAATTCATTTAAAATGTGTGTATGTACCTGCACATGCAATTGCAATGTTTTAAATTTAACCTTTATTAGTAGCATTTGCTCAAAATCGACTATTGCCCTCACGCTCGGCATGGATCCACAAGTTTAGAAAAATCAAGAGCAAACTTTATCATGCCAGTGATTTACAAAGATATTTCTTTATAGGATTTAAAAGCAAGCAGACCCAGATCCTCCGGTGTTTGGCATTTGCATGGTACCTGGGAATAAATCCCCTCTGTATTACTGTTTTCAGATTCATCGTGACTTCTCCTGGTCCTCCTCTAAAGAAATGTTATTAAATGGGCAGGGGTCTTTAAACTGAACAGAAATCATTGTGTTCCATTTCAGCATGTATGCAGGATCCTGGAAGCCATTCAGCAAGAAAGAAGTAACTTGAAAAGGAGCCATGTTTTATTCAACATGCATTTGGATGAATTTTGCTTTAGAACTATGATATCCTCAACTTGGAGGCTTTAAAGCAGAAGGCTTTGTATCAAAAGAGTATATAAAGCTGTGGGGTAAAAACCTCAGCTTTGCTTTGTTAATGCACTTGGGACTTCAATGATCAATTACTGTGCTTCTCCAAACCAATTTCCCAATGCCCTTTCATCTGCAAACCAAAGCAAGGCTATCTTTCTCTGGAATTATTTCACATTGTAGTTTAGAATGTATGCTCTCCTTTGGTGGTAGATACCTGGTATCTGAGAGCTTCTCCCATTGCTACCAAGAGCTCCAAGCCAACCTTTGATGCAATCTCCAGATAGACAGTTGATGGGACAGCCTCCTTTGGCAATTTTTGGGCATGTATCTCTGGTAGCCTCTTCCCAAGTTCCCTGGTTGGTATACTATGCAATGTTTCTCAGCCATACACCACTAATGTGTGTGTCTGTGTCCTTTCAAGTCACCTGTTGACATAAGGTGACCTTATGAATTTCATAGGTTTTTGTTAAACAATGAACACCCACAGAGATTTGCACTGCAACAGAAGACACACACAATGCCAAAATCAATTTCTGAGGCATACAACTGTTGGCCTTTCCTTTGTTTACGTATTGAAGCTCCCATCTCCTCTAGATATAGCACAGTTGTTGATAAGGAAGATGTTCCTGTAGTCCAACATTGGGAGGTCCACTAGATATTCATCCCTGATTGCTTCATCTTTCTCCCCAAGCTTTATTTACTCCTAAACATATGTCAAATAAGCTACTACATATGTTCAGGATACAGAGGCAGCCCTAGGTAATTTTCAATGGTAAGCAAACAGTATTTTGCCCCCCCCCCCCCACCAACCAATCACTGATATATATTTTCTGTTCATCGTGGGAGTTCTGTGTGCCATATTTGGTTCAATTTCATCATTGGTGGAGTTCAGAATGCTCTTTGATTGTAGGTGAACTATACATCCCAGCAACTACAACTTACATATGTCAAGGTCTATTTCCCCCGAAGAGTGCCTCAAGAGCACCCCTGGGCAAAATCAACTATACTGCAAATGCTTACTTTGCGTAATGCGTTGAGCCACCCCTGTCAGGATAGAAAGACCCTTGTAATTTGCATCTTAGTTTCATTCCAGAGGGCTGTGTTGTAGAGTCTACAGAGATGGACACCCAAAGCAGATATTCAAATGGCTTCATCTTCCCTCATCTTCTTAATTCCTTCTTATCTAAGCAGACACAATTTATGCTTAGAGAAACACAAACAATCTGAAAATTGAAATTCTAGTGCTTTCTCTGTGCATCATAGGGGTGTAGGAATCTTCAGTATCAATAATGGTGTTTCTCAACTTGTGCGTCAGGACCCGTGAAGGGGGGGGGGTCATGAGGGGGTGTCAGAGGGGTTGACAAAGACCATCAGAAAATACATTATGTTCTGTTGGTCATGGGGGTTCTGTGTGCGATGTCTGCCCCAATTCTCTGATTGGTGGGGTGCAGAATGCTCTTTGATTGTAGACGAACTATAAATCCCAGTAACTACAACTCCCAAATGTCAAGGTCTATTTTCCCCAAACTCCATCTGTGTTACTATTTGGGCATATGGAATATTCATGCCAAGTTGGATCTAGATCCTTCGTTGTTTGAGTCCACAGTGCTCTCTGGATGTAGGAGAACTACAATTCAAAAACTCACGGTCAATGCCCAACACACCCTTCCAGTATTTTCTATTGGTCATGGGAGTTCTGTGTGTCAAGCTTGCTTCAATTGCATCCTTAGTGGAGTTCAGAATGCCCTTTGATTGTAGGTGAACTATAAATCCCAACAACTACACCTCCCAAATGACAAAATCAATCCACCCCCCCCCCCAACTTCACCAGTATTCACTCAGATTTGGGTTTATTGAATATTTGTGCCAAATTTGGCCCAGTGAATGAAAATACATCCTACACATTGGATATTAACTTTACGATTCATAACAGAAGCAAAATTACAGTTATGAAGTAATGAAAATAATGTTATGATTGGGGGTCACCACAACATGAGGAATTGTATTGAGGAGTTGCGGCATTAGGAAGGTTGAGAATGACTGTTCTGTCGCCACTGGGTCCGAACAAAATGTCTTTATTCTACAGGACGCACACTTTAAACCCAGTGGGAAGCCGGGGTGCCCGAAGAGAGATTGTTAGAGACTTCCAGAAGTAATGGGCTTTAGAGTCTTTAAAAGTACAACAAAGTCTTTATTAAGGAACAAATCTTCAAACAAAACTTCACGGCTTTACTATTCAAGTCTTTAAGAGACTGGCACTAACTTGGTTTGACTGTACTATCTCATAAGGAAGAACTCTTTATAATCCCTCCCAGGCCGTCCATCACCTAGGCCTCGCTGGTCTGGGTAATACTGCCGATCCCCAAATGCGTCTGGAAACCGAGTAACCTACCAGACGAAGCTAGAAGATGTTTAGCTGGAATTCTGTGGTTCTGCAGTGATGTCCTGTGGAAACTTCAGGGCTGTTTTCCCCTCTGGTGCTGTGAGGCTGAGAGGCTGTGAGCTCTCAGCCAGAGCCTTTGGGACCTTTTCCTTCTGTTTCCCTGGAACTGGATGGTCAGTGGATGACCCCTGGATGGTCGCTGGATGGACCTCAGATGGCTGTTTCTATTTCCCCAGAAGGTTTTGAGGAATGAAGCCTTTCCTACGGGACTAGCCGATCTGCGTCCTATAGACTGGCTTCCTTGTGTGACTGACTGAAAAATGGCCCCTTCCCTCCAAAAACTCAAGAAGGGGCGGGACCAGGGAACCTAACTATAATTGGCAGGTGGATTACCCTATGATTGCAGCCTATAACAGGAAGCCACCCTGCCGCAAAATCCCAACCCTGGGATTGCAAACAAACATTTAAACACAGCAAATACATCTGGAGCTCCTGGAACAGCTGTTCCAGAACAATGACTGATCTATACCAAGCAGAGTAGTAAGTGCAATGTGAGCTTCTGGTAGAAAACAGGAGAGAAAAATGCTGAATTTGTAATCTGGATGGGTATTTAATGAATATATTGAATTTCAGAAAGAAAAGAAACGCACACATGTAGCTTTATGCATTTTGCTTGGACTGCAATAACATCTTTAGTAATTTAAACTGATGAGCCCTTTGTGTTTTTGCCTTGCTTTTTTTCTTGTTTTAATTACAAAATTCTGCAAGATGGAAACCAGAACTGATTTCTGCTTATGTTAACAGGTAAGTGAACCAAAGCACAAAGGTGCCCTCAGAACACTTGTTATGAAACCAAAGAAATGCTACACATCTGAACTATTGGACTAATACTGACTCTAGGACAAAAAGCAGAAAGACTTGTCTCAAAGCAACCATATAGACTTAAATGTTGTAGAAACAAATCCTGCAGAAAAAAATCTAGTCTATGCGATTATTCATTAATTTGATGAAATGAACTGAAATTCATGAAAGCTTATTTTAGAAATTCCTCTCTCATCATGTTATCACACCATGGTTTTAAAGAAGGCACCGCCACATTTCTGCCACCTGTAGACATCTTGGAAATATAATTTAGGGTGGAGCCTTTTGAATTCTCAGCTACAGAGGTCCTTGCCTTCCCAAACTACATTTCCCAGAATTCTACAGGCAGTAGAAATGCGAGGTTGCCTCCTTTAAAGTCATGGTGTGGGAACATACGAGGGTTGAATGAAAAGTAATGCCTCCACCTTTGTTACTTGGGTTTGGTTGGGAATATTTTAATAAACCAAACACAGAAATAATCCATAGAATGTGCTCTTTCTCTACCACTATTCACTTTTCCACATAATCACCAGACAATTGGATACATTTCTGCCAATGGTGAACAAGTTTTCTGAAGCCGTCACAGAAAACGTCGAAACTCTGTTTCCGCAACCCATCATGCACAAATCTTCCGATAGCCACAAGCATAAAGATGTTACATATGTTAGAAACCAACACTTTCTCATTACTTTATTTTCCAGATCACCAGACTGGGCCACAGCAAATCTGGTTCCAATTAGTCCAGTGGTTTTTGAGTTATGTTCCGCAACCCATTGTGCACAGATCTTCCAATAGCCAAGCAAAGCAATAATGTGACCCACACATTCTTATGAAATGCCGATTGTGCTTGAAATTTCTCTCTGAGTGATATGATGATCGTCCTGAATCAATCTGTCGACTTTTTGTTTGTGAAACTTGGTGGTTGCTGTCACAGGATGTCCAACTCTTTGTTTGTCACGCAAGTCAGATGTTCCCACCTCAAAATCTTTAAACTTACTCACCCAATGACACACAGTACTCACATCAACACAATCACCATAAACAGCTTGCATTCTCTGATGAATCTCTTTTGGGGTGACACCTTCTGCTGTCAAGAATTTAATGTCTGCATGTTGCTTAAATCTCATTGACAGACCGTCTGCGCAGGGTTCCATACTTTGCACTTTAACAACACAACCATTCAATGCTAAGTCTTCCCACCAAAATGGAACTGTAGAGGAGAATCTACTGAACAAGCCAGTACCTGCTGCATACCAGTACTACCATCTGTTGAGGAGCTACGAAGGTGTTTAGGTAACCATGCATCTCCTTTAAGCTATTTTTCACAACTAATGTTTCCTGGCTTGTGTACATTTTTATTTCTGGTTTTGGTTGACTATGTTTCCTTTTGCTTCTAATGAACCAGAAATGATAGATTTTTAAAAGTATGCTCTATTTTCTATTGGTTTTTATGTAAGTCAACTTTACGCAAGATGAAAAGGGAATGTAAATGGAGATTATATATATATATATATATATATATATATATATATATATATATAATGTTCGTTTGCGGGATAAACATAACTAAAAAACCACTGGACTAATTGGCACCAGATTTGGACACAAGACACCTATCAGGCCAACAAGTGGCTAACACGCATAAAAACACTGAAAAACACAACAAAAGGGACTTAAAAGGCCAAAAAACCCAAAAAGATGCTACAGCGCATGCACAAAAATGACTCCCCTTGGCAAACAAAACACACAATAACATATCCACACACTCTTCCGGACTACAGCACCCAGCATCCCCTAGACTGGGCCCTTTAGGAGAGGAGGATGATCCAAATGCACAGCTTGCAAGATGCACGCTTTCTTCTCCTTGGATTTCTTTGGGAGCATCCCAATCCCTGCAGATTTCCTATTTCCTATTCCTGGACTGCAACTCTCCGCAATTCTCCAGACAGATAAGGTAGATAGATTAGATGGAGATAGATAGATGGATGGATCAGGAGGACTGCTGTGAGTTGCAGTCCAAGAATAGGTAGAGAACGAATACAGAGGAAAAAGAGGAAGGGAAAGAAAAAGTGGGGGAAGGAAAGGAAAAGGAAGAGAAGGAAGAAAGGAGAAAAAAGAAGGAAGGAAGGAAGGAAGGAAGGAAGGAAGGAAGGAAGGAAGGAAGGAAGGAAGGAAGGAGAGAAAGAAAGGTTGGCCACAGCAATGTGTGGCAGGTACAGCTAGGCCTAGTGTGTATGTGTATGTGTGTGTATGTGTGTGTGTGTAGCAATCTTGTGTATATATATATATATATATTCAAGATTGTGATATATAGCAATCATATATATATATATGAAATAAAGGCTTCCCCTTGACATTAAGTCTAGTTAATAGATGTTATAGATGTTCCTAAAGTCATGTGGCTGGCATGACTGCATGGAGCACCATTAATCTCCTCCCTGGAGTGGTACCCATTGATCTACTCACATTTGCATGTTTTCGAACTGCTAGGTTGGCAGAAGCTGGGGCTAACAATGGGAGCTCACCCCGCTCTCCCAATTTGAACCACTAACCTTTTGGACAGCAAGTTCAGCAGCTCAGCAGTGTAACCGCCTTCATCACCAGGGGATCCATATATATATAATATATATATATATATATATATATATATATATATATATATATATATATAACGTATTACACCAAGATTGCTATATATACACACACACACACATAATTTATTTACACCAGAATGGAGACATTTTTGCATCAAAGCTATTTTTCTTCTACTTCATCTAAGTCTCTGTCATCTAACCCAGAAGCACCTGGTTTCAGATTAAATGTTGGATGACAGACAATGCCAATACGCGGGATTTAGGTTTCTCAAAATGGCCAGTGCTGACTCCAGATCCTCTAAAAAATTGAATGGCTTTTGCTTGAGGCTAAATCGACATAACCAATCATGAACAGATTGACTCTGTCTGGCCATGGCTGCTGGATTATTTCCTGGAGTTGACAGGTACTCCGTTTTATCCATATCCTCTTCAGTCCATCTATTTTTAAAGTCGTGGTAAGCACCTCCTGATTAAAGATGGTTCAGCCTCAAACGCCTGGACGCAAGGTGTTCTTTGCTGAACCTTGCAAGTATTGTCCGTCACCTTGGGGGACACAGAGACATGCTCTGCCTTGAACTGATTGCCTTCTGCAATGACAGAAATATCAAAAGACCTTTCTGCTTCATGGGATTATGCTAGAATCCCATTAGTCATTGCTACAATCAAACTGTGTCCAATTCTGGGCACCACAATTCAAGAGAGATATTGACAAGCTGGAATGTGTCCAGAGGAGGGCAACTAAAATGATCAAGGGTCTGGAGAACAAGCCCTATGAGGAGCGGCTTAAGGAGCTGGGCATGTTTAGCCTGAAGAAGAGAAGGCTGAGAGAAGATATGATAGCCATGTATAAATATGTGAGATGAAGCCACAGGGAGGAGGGAGTAAGCTTGTTTTCTGCTTCCTTGGAGACTAGGACACGGAACAATGGCTTCAAACTACAAGAGAGGAGATTCCATCTGAACACGAGGAAGAACTTCCTGACTGTGAGAGCCGTTCAGCAGTGGAACTCTCTGCCCCAGAGTGTGGTGGAGGCTCCTTCTTTGGAAGCTTTTAAACAGAGGCTGGATGGCCATCTGTCAGGGGTGATTTGAATGCAACATTCCTGCTTCTTGGCAGAATGGGGTTGGACTGGATGGCCCATGAGGTCTCTTCCAACTCTTGGATTCTATGATTCTATGATTCTATTCTATGTGTTTTTTAAAAAAACAAGATCAAAATCCTATGAGGGGAGTTCATTAAGGATTTTCCCTGACCCACTTCTATTTATCACAGGATGCTGAAATTGCTCATGTGTAATGATATATGTCTGTACAGGTTACATGCCAATTTACAACTCAGAACTGAGAACAGTCTTGATTTTACAGGTGCTGAAGTGGTCTGAGGTTTGATCATGGACCCAGTGGAATACAGAGAAGCCATCAAGTTCCTTTACTTGAAAGGCAGCACACCAAAGGAGGTGAAAGAGGTTTATGGTGATGATTCCCCGTCATATGAGGTACGAGGGTTGAATGAAAAGTAATGCCTCCACCTTCCTTACTTGGTGGGAATATTTTAATAAATCAAATACAGAAACAATCCTTAGAATGTGCTCTTTAACTACCACTATTCACTCTTCCACATAATCACCAGACAATTACCTACAAGAAGCACTGCCTGAACATCAAGCAAAAAGTGGGTGCTAGAAACAATATCATACGAAAGCTGACTGGCACAACCTGGGGATCACAACCAGATACAGTGAAGACATCTGCCCTTGCGCTATGCTACTCTGCTGCTGAGTATGCATGCCCAGTGTGGAACACATCTCACCACGCTAAAACAGTGGATGTGGCTCTTAATGAGACATGCCACATTATCACGGGGTGTCTGCGCCCTACACCACTGGAGAAATTACACTGTTTAGCCGGTATCGCACCACCTGACATCCACCGGGAAGTAGCAGCCAATAGTGAAAGGACCAAGGCAGTGACATCTCCAGCTCATCCCCTGTTTGGGTATCAGCCAGCACGTCAATGACTTAAATCTAGAAATAGTTTTCTAAGATCTACAGAGACACTCGCTGGAACACCTCAGCAAGTGAGAGTCCAAAAGTAGCAGGCTCAAACCCAGAACCTCAACCAATGGCTGATACCAGATGAGAGACTCCCCCCTGGGCACACAGAGGACTGGGTGACTTGGAAGGCGCTGAACAGACTGCACTCTGGCACCACAAGATGCAGAGCCAACCTTCAGAAATGGGGCTACAAAGTGGAATCCACGACATGTGAATGTGGAGAGGAGCAAACCACTGACCACCTGCTGCAATGCAACCTGAGCCCAGCCACATGCACAGTGGAGGACCTTCTTGCGGCAACACCAGCGGCACTCCAAGTGGCCAGATACTGGTCAAAGGACATCTAATCAACTACCATCTCATAAATTTTGTATTCTGTATTTTATATTTTTGTATCATGTCTGTTTGTTTGCTTTGTTTTATTAGAAATGTAATATAAATGACTGGTTGCTGGTGACTCAATAAATAAATAAATACCAGACAATTGGATACATTTCTGCCAATGATGGACAGGTTTTCTGAAGCCGTCATGGAAGAAGTCGACACTCTGTTTCCGCAACCCATCATGCACAGATCTTCCGATAGCCACAAGCATAAAGATGTTACATATGTTAGAAACCAACATTTTCTCATTACTTTATTTTGCAGATCACCAGACTGGGCCACAGCAATGCGTGGCAGGGGACGGCTAGTATATTAATAAAAAGGATCAACTACTCAGTTAAGTAGATTTATTTATTTATTTATTTATTTGCTAGCTATCCCCTGCCACATGTTCCTGTGGCCCAGTCTTGTGATCTAGAAAATAAAGTAATGAGAAAGTGTTGGTTTCTAATATATGTTATTTCTTTATACTTGTAGGTAAACAGTATTTCTTGCTGTTTCTTTGTCAGTGTTGATGGGGAGAGTGTCTGGTTTGCCCACCCTGGAACATGCAATATATCATTGTCCTTCTTTAGGGGTCCCTTTCAAATCTATGATACTATATCTGTGTGTGTGAATCATATCTATCTATCTATCTATCTATCTATCTATCTATCTATCTATCTATCTATCCATCCATCCATCCATCCATCCATCCATCCATCCATCTATCTATCTCTATGGCCGGATGGCTCTTTGTCAGGAGGACTTTGATTACGTTTTCTTGCCCTGATGAAGGGAGTTGGATTGAATGGCCTTAAGTATTTTCTGTTGGTCGTGGGGGTTCTGTGTGGGAAGTTTGCCCCGATTCTGTCGTTCGTGGGGTTCAGAAAGCTCTCTGATTGTAGGTGAACTGTGAATCCCAGTGACTACAACTCCCAAATGTCAAGGTCTATTTCCCCAAAACTCCATCTGTGTCCATATTTGGGCGTATTGAGTGTGTGTGCCAAGTTTGGTCCAGATCCATCATTGTTTGAGTCCACAGTTCTCTCTGGATGCAGGTGAACTACAACTCCCAAACTCAAGGTCAATGCCCACCAAACCCTTCCAGTATTTTCTGTTGGCCATGGGAGTTCTGTGTGCCAAGTTTGCTTCAATTCCATCGTTGATAGAATTCAGAATGCTCTTTGATTGTAGTTGAACTATAAATCCCAGCAACTACAACTCCCAAATGACAAAATCATAATTTTTTGAGTGATGGCCACTCCTTGTGTTGTGAGATGTTTTGTTGTCAAATTTGGTGTGATTTCGTTCATTCGTTCTTTTGTTTTTAAGGTACTCATTATGACTAGAGCATTTATATATATTTATAAACATTTCTTGGGGCTCCACAAGAAAGTTTTGCTTCAGTGGCTGAAAAAGTCTGAGAACCCTTGATTTAGAGTCTGTATTTGCCACCTTTCAGTGAAAAGGGCTTTGTTGTTACTATCAGCAGGTTCTTGTGTAGTCTTAATGAAATGAGGTTGGTGTTTTCAGTCCCTTTCTCAGTAGACAATTTCTGCCATCATGGCTGAGACCCCTTCCCAGGAAAAAAGCCAAAGAGTTCAGTGGACCATAGAAAATGAACACTTTAGGTTGGGACTGGAAGATACATTGGCAGAAATGTAGGGGAGAAGATTGCTTTGCGGCCGCCTCATGTGCTGTGTGTACCAAACAGTTCATGCCTTGTGTAGTTTCACTCAGCAATGTTTCCAAAGGCAAACACATTTTTTTCTGTTCTTTGGCAAAGACAAAAACAACAAAATAAATCCAATTGCAAAAGAAACAAGAGAAGATGCTTTGAAGCCTTAATAATTTGCAAAGACCCAACTGTACAGAACTGCAGCGAGCTGACTGAAATGTAATCAAAACATAGGGAAATACATTTTTTCCAGCCAAAAAACAAAAGAAATAGGAAATGCATTCTCAGTGTCATGTTAGAAGAATGTGGTCTTGGTGTTTTCATCCATTGTGGTGATTGCTTTGGAGTTGTTGTTTTGAACAGATCCTGAAATGTAATTGTGAGAAAAAGGAAATAGAGAAAAATCATATATTGCATACATATGTCCCACATGCTTGTGAATCTGTCTTGTCTGTATGCATCAGTGTTTTCCTTTTGAACTATCATTTCAGCTGGGGTTGAGGGGGAGAAAGGATGGCTACAAAGCGAAGGCAGTGGCCTGTGTTTGTGGCCCAGTCGACAGGAGAACAAATCCCATTGATCACAGAGATTACATACTGGTGGAGCAATCTATATAAATAAAAATGTAATGTTAGTTTGTGGGATTAACATAACTCAAAAACCACTGGACAAATTGACATGAAAGTTGGACTCAATACACCTATCAGGCCAACGAGTGATCATCACTCATAAAAACACTGAAAAATACAGCAGGAGAGACTTAAGAAGCCAAAAACCAAAAAAAAAATACATTACAACCTATGCGCAAAATTACACATGTACCCAAACACACAAATATATACATATACACAAATATATACAGAAATACACACACACATATATGTACACACAAACCACATACACAAAAAGGGGGAAAGAAGGAAAGAAGGAGAAAAGGAGAGAAAGAAAGGTAGAGAAGGAAGGAAGGAGAGAAGGAAATAAAAAAGTGAAAGAGAGAAGGAATGAAAGAGAGCAAGAGGAAGGGAAGGAAGGAAGGAGACAAGGAAGGATGGAACCAAAGAGCAAAGGAAGCACGAAAAGAAACAGGTAGAGAAAGAAGAAAGAAGAAGGGAAAGAAAAAGAGGGAAGGAAGGAAAGAGGGAGGGAAGGAAGGAAAGAAAGAGGGAGGGAAGGTTGGCCACAGCAACATATGGCGGGTACAACTAATGGGTTATAAACCCTTCTGCTGGCAATACTGAACACTGACAGATCGGAGGTTTGAATCCATGGAGAGGGTGGGTGAGCTCCCTCTGTGAGCTCCAGCTCCCCATGTGGGAACATAAGCCTGCCACAAGGACAGTAAAACATCAAAATATCTGGCCAATTCTCTCACACCAGAAGTGACTTGCAGTTTCTCAAGTCACTCCTGACACGGGAAAAGGACCTGTAAATTAAACCTGAGTGACTTTCATAGTCTCCAAATAACTCCTATACTAGGGAACAATAATACAAAACAGTCACAAGTGAATAACTGTAGGTTACACATTTGTAACTGCTCAACAGGATGCCAACCAAAATCTATATAAATAAATTGTAATATTCGTTTGTGGGATTAACATAACTCAAAAACCACTGGATGAATTGACATGAAATTTGGACACAAGACACCTATCAGGCCAGCGAGTGACCATCACTCATAAAAACACTGAAAACACAGCAGAAGGCTCTTAAAAAGCCAAGCAAAAAGCAAAAACACGCTACAGCGCATGCGCAAAATGACTCCCCCTGTCAAAAAACCCACACAATAGCATATCCACACCCTCTTCCAGACTGCAGCTCCCAGCATCCTCTAGACCAGGCCCTAGATCCAAATGCACTGCTTCCAAGATGCAAGCTTTCTTCTCCTTGGATTTCTTTGAGAGCATCCCAATCCTGGCATATTTCCAGTATCCTCTTCCTGGACTCCCAGCAATCTTCCAGATAGATAAGATGACAGATTACATAGATAGATAGATAGATAGATAGATAGATAGATAGATAGATAGATAGATAGATAGATAGATAGGTAGGTAGATAGGTAGGTAGATTGCTCAGGAGGACTGCTGGGAGTTGCAGTCCAATAATAGGTAGAGAAAGAAGAAAGGGGAGAAAGGGGAAGGGAAAGAAAAGGGGGAAGGAAGGGAAGAGGAAAAGAAGGAAGGAAGGAGAGCATGAAAGACAAAAAGGGAGGGAGGGAGGGAGGGAGGGAGGGAAGGAAGGAGGAAGGAAGGAAGGAAGGAAGGAAGGAAGGAAGGAAGGAAGGAAGGAAGGAAGGAAGGAAGGAAGGAAGGAAGGAAGGAAGGAAAGAGGGAGGGACGGTTGGTCACAGCAACACATGACAGGTATAGCTAGTCATTTTATAAAACATACAAAAGTTGAGACTTGGGTAATTCAGAATTGCAGAATCCAAACTGAAAAAAATGTAGATGAGACCATTGAAGGAGCATTCATAACCAAACTAAATGCTGAACGCTCCATCTGTTTTGTCAGTTTGCTTGCTGGGTTTACTGCGTGGTATGTACAAGTCTGGGTTTTTTTTTTTAATCTCATCCTCCCCGCTGTGGTTCTGACTCTGCAATTAAACCAGGCTACGATCTGTAATTGCAGAGTGCTTTTGGTTGCCTGTCTTATCCAGCACAAATCCAAAGGCATGCTGGTCTGATGCATCTGAGCCCGCCTCCTGATCCCATCATGCATGCCGCATTTTCATGGTGAACACAGTATCCGACATCATCACCACAGCAACATTTATAAGGAAAGCCGCATGATGCACTGATGCTCAGCCATCCTCCACTTATCATCCAGGAGCCACAGGAGGGGCCTGTGGCTTTTAGTCTTCTCGGCTCACTGCTCTAATATATTGGCACCGATAAACAACAATGAGACAAACCAACCCAGATTTGAAAGAAGGCAGGCATTGATGAATGGGGGTTAGGGGAGTGGAAAAGCTGTTCCTTTATTCTGCAGTGTTTTCTACTGTACCTTTCAATGCTCTTGGATAACCAAGGCAGCCATTCCCAACTTGGCACCCTCTGGAAGTTCACACTTGCAAGTCCTAAGGCCAAACACCAAGGACAGGAGATTCAGGGAGATAGTGGTATGTACTGTATGGGTCTCACTAAGTCAGAAAAAGCTCCCACTGTATTGTCGAAGGCTTTCATGGCTGGAATCACTGGGTTGTTGTAAGTTTTCTGGGCTGTATGGCCATGTTCTAGAGAAGCATTCTCTCTTGATGTTTCGCCTGCATCTATGGCAGGCATCCTCATTCCAGGTGGACCGCCTTCCACCTGGAAACTGATGCCCTCACTGTGGGAGAAGATGCAGATCAAGAATAGGGCTCCACAGCCACCTATGCACTCACAAGAATTCTGATCCTGGAAGACTATCCTACTCGGCCAACGAGGGATCGCCTAAGTAAGTAAGACCCCATCAACCCTGGCTGTAACCCTACAACGAGTAGAAGAGGTAACAGTGGGGTGAGCAGGTGCAAGCTGGATCATCTGGACACTCCCTCAAGATTCAGCAGGTACAAGCTTGATTGGGGGCAGCTTTCGGGCACAAATACTCAAAGGTTACTTGCTTAGTGTAGCTGTGGTCTTACTCTGAACTTTAAAGGTGCTGTCTGAACTCTGATCCTATCTGAGGGATAGGTTTTTATTCAGATCTTTAAAGCCTGAGTAAATCCACAGAAGATATCTCTACTATTCATTGATGCCCCATGTGGTTGCTATTCTCACTTTTTCAAAACTTGGGAAAGTTATTTTCCATTCTGGCTGCTGGATTCCAGGGGGTATAGTCCAAAAAAGTGACTTTTCCATGCTCTGTACTTGTCACATAGTAATGCTGTATATATCCATCCCTCTTCCTATCATATCAAATTCCAGTAGGAGAAAGTAATTAGTCATTTTATAAAAAGACCCACCTCCCAAGGCCCTTGTTTAATGGAACATGAGTGATTTACTGCAGTAATTTCAACTTCTTTGAATTTTCAGAAGTCCCAGTATTCGGAATAAAGTCTATTATAACATGCATAAATTATGCACAGTAATGCCTGTGCTTCGTGTTCCTGAATTTTGTAATATTTTATTCCGTGCTTTGTCAAGGACAAGTTGATACCTTTTTTTAAAAAAGTATAGCAAAATTAATATTGTGGTTTAGAAACAATAATATCCTGATGATAGTTTCCAACCATCATCCCTTTCCCATATGAGTTTGTGTCTTGAAGTCGCCTTCAACAACAAAAGGGGATTTCTTAGTAGCTGAGATTCCCTACTGAAGTATGCTAGATGTGCAGAACACGTACTTGTTTGGGACTTTTTCTATGGAGTGGCCATCAATAAAAAAAGATTTTTGTCATTTGGGAGTTGTAGTTGCTGGGATTTATAGTTTGCCTACAATCAAAGTGCATTCTGAGCTCCACCAATGATGGAATTGATTCAAACTTGGCACACAGAACTCCCATGACCAACAGAAAATGCTGAAAGGGTTTGATGGGGCATTGACCTTGAGTTTTGGAGTTGTAGTTCACCTCCATCCAGAGATCACTGTGGACTCAAACAATGATGGATCTGGACCAAACTTGGTACAAATTCTCAATATGCCCAAATGTGAACACTGTTGGAGTTTGGGAAAAATAGATCTTGACATTTGGGAGTTGTAGATGCTGAGATTTATAGTTCACCTACAATCAAAGAGTATTCTGAACCCCACGAATGAGGGAATTGGGCCAAACTTCCCACACAGAACCCCCATGACAAACAGAAAATACTGTGTTTTCTGGTGGTCTTTGCCAACCCCTCTAACAACCCCCTCACGACCCCCAGGGGTCCAAACCCCCAGGTTGAGAAATGCTGGTTTAGCAGCTACACAGGGCTTCTGAATATGCAACAGTCACAAGTGTTGTAATTTTAGGTTGCACAATCATAAGGCCATAAATGATTCCAACCATTATAGTTTCTGTGCTGGGAATATGCTTCCTGCACAAAATATCTGCTTCTTGAATGTTTAATATTTTTGTGTTCAAGAAAAGACTATTTATGGCCAAAAGACCCAATGAGGGTTGGAGAGGTTGACAATCTGTCTCCCAGAGTTATAATTCAACATTTGGACCACAATACCATGCTAGCTCTCATTACTTGTGAGTTACAGTGAAGTTCTTATAACTAAGAGCAAGAATAGAAACAGTTCAAAGAATAGAAGAGACATTGGAAGGTTATCTCACCATGGGTTGACTGCCACCAGCAGAGAGTTGATGGTGGAAAGAACCTGATGGAGTTGGTTCCTCAGCTGAACTGAGGTAAGGGACTCACTTCCCTTTTCTCCCTTAAGAAGTTTTAATCCATAATATACTCAGATAAAGTTATAGAGTGTATCAGAGCTTGTCAAGATCTCTGCTTGAAATCCCAAAGAGTCACTGACATTCGCCGAAGTAAGCGGAGAGGTAGTCTAGCCCAAAGCCTGGCCAATTGTGGGGGCTGTGATTCAAATATGTAACTTTCCACGCTTTGATCTGACAAGGTAGAAGGGAACTTCTGATGTTTGAAGTAACTTCACTTCTCTGTGTTTAATATAATTGCAAATCTCTGAGCCTGGAGCCTTTTGAACCATCACGCAGAAGACGTGGAATTCTGTGAGGATAAATTGCATCAGATGCTTGAGGTAGAATTCATCATCATTTCATCCTTTTGGCAGTAGGGCTCCAGCTTGTTGTCAATTTCAGAGGGCTGCCAAAGCCCATTTATCAATTCTGCTCAACTGCAGGGTGTTTGTATGACAACTTGGAAGGTGGGGGTTGGGAAGAGAATTACAATTGGTAGCAAATGACAAGAATCAGTGGCTGTTGGCCATCAACATTTTGAAGGATCTTTTAAATATGGATATGTAGATTAAGGTGCTAAATTATGAAGATGAAGTGATGTCCCTCCGTGGCAGAGAACATGTTTTGTATACACGCAGAAGGCTAAAACTCTCCCTAGAAACCAAAATGACTAAACTGAGATTGTCATATTTTGAACATAACATAACACAATGTGACTTACTGAAAAGGCAATAATACTTGGTAAAGTAGTAGTAGTAGAAAAGAAAAACAATGCATCACAAGTGGATAGACTCAATCAAGGAACTCCTAACTGTCCAGAGTTGGTGCCTACAAAATTATGGTGAGCCCATTAGTTTCATCTTCGGTGCCAGTGGCAACCAAAATCCACACAGTAAAAGCAATGTTATTCCCCTTAGTAACTGACGGATGTGAGAGCTGGACCATAAGGAAGCCTGAGCAAAGGAAGATAGATGCTTTGGAACTGTGGTGTCGGAGGAAAGTCCTGAGAGAGCCTTGGATCATGAGAAGATCCAACCAGTCCAGACTTCAGGAAATAAAGCCCGACTGCTCATTGGAGGGAAGGATAGTAGAGGCCAAGATGAAGTACTTTCTCCACATCATGAGCAGAAAGGAAAGCTTAGAGAAGACAATGATGCTGGGGAAAATGGAAGGAAAAAGGAAGAGGGGCCGACCAAGGGCAAGATGGATGGATAGTATCCTTGAAGTGACTGGCTTGATCTTGAATGAGCTGGGGGAGGTGACTGCCAACAGGGATCTCTGCCATGGGATAGTCCATGAGGTCACAAAGAGTCGAAAGCGACTAAACAAATTAACAACATAGTTTCATAGGGTTTTCTTAGGGTTTTGAAGTTCCTCTGAAAGGTAGTCCTTAGCATTGGTGGTCTACTATCCAAATACTAAGCAGTATAACTCCATTTAGCATCCAATATCAGACAAGACCTCCATAAATCAAAGTTGATGACAATTAGCAACACATGAAGAAGGTCTTGGGTTCAATCTTTAGCACTCCCAAGTAGATCTAGGAAAAGATCCTTGTTAGAAACCTCAGGGAACTGCTGCTAGTCAGTGCAGACAACATTAAGTTAGATGAGACAATGGTATGTCTTGATGTATTTGTTGCTGATATTGCTCTTTTCCTCCACTAAGCACAAGGAAATGCACATCGAGCTCTCTTCTGTGGGCTAGGACAGTCTGAAAAAAATGTGAATTTCCTATAATGAATTTTTATAAGTCTGGGCGGTTCCAGGCAGCACTGAATTGCATGTTTTAATTAGGGGTAAAAAAATCCCGGGACCTGCAAGCAGGTCCGCACACAGACCTGTTGGTCCCAGGATGTCTGACTCCGTAGTCCACACTTCCTGCTTTGTCCCAGGATTTTGCATCCTCCAAGATGGCCACTGATAGAACCAATCAACCAAAAACAGACATCTGAAACCCGGGAACAAACCCAGACAGGCCTTCTGAACACCACGAATGACAGAATTGGGGCAAACTTCCCAAATAGAACCCCCATGACCAAGAGAAAATACTTAAGGCCATCCAGTCCAACTTCCTTCGCCAGGGCAAGAAAACATAACCAAAGCCCTCCTGACAAAGAGCCATCCAGCCATGGAGATAGATAGATAGATAGATAGATAGATAGATAGATAGATAGATAGATAGATAGATAGATAGATGTGATTCACACTGAGATATAGAATCATAGATTTGAAAGGACCCCTAAAGAAGGACAATTATATGTTGTATGTTCCAGAGTAGGCAAACCAGACAATCTCCACATCAACCCTGACAAAGAAACAATAAGAAACACTGTTTACTTACAAGAAGAAAGAAATTACATATATTAGAAACCAACACTTTCTCATTACTTTATTTTCCAGATCACCAGACTGGGCCACAGCAACGTGTGGCAGGGGATGGCTAGTAAATAAATAAATGAGGGAAAAGTCCCAAAGCCAATCACAACAAGTCCTGTTTACTTTCCTATAGAGAAGTGAATAAACATCTGCAAACCCAGCATACAAAATCTTGTTTATGGTAACCTGCAATAAATGATCACCTAGTTGCATATTCAAAGCACCAGAAGGGGAAGAACCATAAGCCGCCCTGTTATAAAAGCCAATAGAAAGCTGTTAAGAAGTCACGCAAGATCTAGGAGGTCACTATGACACACTTAGCACCGGAGTCCCTTGAGATCCAGAAGACTATTGCTGGAGACCAGGTGCTGAATTCTCCTGAGATCCCGAAGGCCATTGCTGCAAACATAGGGGTAGTTAAGCTGCCTGCAGATATAAATAATACAGGAGGCATTTGCATATACCCCCTTTGATCTGTGATTCTCTCTCAGCCAATTCACCAACTCTCTTAATGCAGCAGCATTATAGCAACCCCTTGCCGAACATTAACGTTGTAAAACTGTTCACAGACACAGAAGTCTAGCCATCTTTTTTATAGCTTTTTTTAAAAAAGAAAAATCATATGTGTGTTAAATTTATCATTCATAGCCACGGGCTGTTAAAATTCTGCACTGAAGGAAAATTGTCTTCCCTAATGATTCCAGGAAAAATTAGTAGACCATGCTGAAAGAAATACACTGTTATCACATACTCAGACAGACCATAGAATCATAGAGTTGGAAGAGACCTCATGGGCCATCTAGTCCAACCCCCTGCCAAGAAGCAGGAAAATTGCATTCAAAGCACCCTTGACAGATGGCCTTCCAGCCTCTGCTTCAAAGCCTCCAAAGAAGGACCCTCCACCAAACTCCAGAGCAGAGAGTTCCACTGCTGAACAGCTCTCACAGTCAGGAAGTTCTTCCTAATGTTCAGATGGAATCTCCTTTCTTTTAGTTTGATGTCATTGTTCCATTGCATCCTAGTCTCCAGGGCAGCAGAAAACAAACTTGCTCCCTCCTCCCCATGACCTCCTCTCACATATTTATACATGGCTTCATGTCTCTTCTCAGCTTTCCCTTCTGCAGGCTAAACATGCCCAGCTCTTGAAGCCACTCCTCATAGGGCTTGTTCTCCAGACCCTTGATTATTTCAGTGGTCCTCCTCTGGACACATTCCAGCTTGTCAATATCTCCCTTCAATTGTGGTACCCAGAAGTGGACACAATATTCCAGGTGTGGTCTAACCAATGCAGAATAGAGGGGTACCATGACTTCCCTGGATCTAGACACTAGACTCCTATTGATGCCGGTCAGAATTGGATCAGAAGGGGGCATTCTACAGTTCGAATATAGAAAGGACCAGGTTTCAAGATCCTATCCAATCTTGGAAGCTAAGCAGTGTCAACCCTGGTTATTACTTAGGTGGGAAATTGTCTATGAATACCAGGTTACATCTCAGTCTCACTTGCTTAAGAGATCCCCATGAAAGTCACCACAAGTCAACAGGTGATTTGAAGTCACATACAGGTTACATTATAGAGTATACATGCCAGCTAACATTTCTAACCAGATGTTTACATTGTTTTCTCAGGCTAGTTGTCAAAATTGACCTTCCACAGACTCCTAAAGGTCTTTAGCTCTTATGTGTCAAACAGGAACATGCTGAGTGTAACTCTCGCTTATTTTTCCAGACGTCCCTGAAACTAAGGGATACAAAAATGCAATCACTTTCCTAAGTTAGCCCATGTGAAGCCATCTCAGCATCTTCTTCCTCTTCAGTGTGTCTTCAAATTGCTTATTGATTTATAGCGACACTATGAATGTCACAGGGATTTCATAAACAAGGAATTTCCTCCTACAAACCTGCACAATCCCTTCAATCTTCATGGGAGGCCCTCCTCTAGCTCCCACCTCCATCACAGGCATGGCTTGTGGGGACAAGGGAGAGGGCCTTCTTTGTTGTGCTCCCCACACCCCCCTCCCCCCGGCTCTGGAACACACTCCCCAGGAAGATTAGACTGGCACCCACCCTGACAGCCTTAGAAAAAGTTTAAAAACCTGGCTTTTCCGGTGTGCCTTTGGGGACTGAACTATCAATTTCCATGCCATTCCCTTTCTGCAACATTCCTGCTTCTTGGCAGGGGGTTGGACTGGATGGCCCATGAGGTCTCTTCCAACTCTTTGACTCTATGACTCTATGATGTTCTTCACCTTATCTCTCAGATGAAGTTTTATTCCACTGTTATCCCGTCACAAATCATAGCACTTCTACCTACCTCATGTATGGGTTTTATCCATTTCTATTCACTTCTAGTCATGGGCCTCGCTCTCTTTGTCTAATTCTTTTACCATTTTATCATTGGTTTTAATTATGATTTTGTTATTTTAATTTTACTATGTTATTACTAAGCATTGTATTTGATGTTATTGTCTAGTTTATATGTTTTTTTCTCAATTGTAATTTCGTTTGAGCTTGGCCTCATGTTAGCTGCTTCGAGTCCCTTTGGGGAGATGGTGGTGGGGTATAAATAATGCACAGTATGTCACAGCAAACGAGATCTATATGCTGGATTTCATATCCTTGTCGTGGTGGTGGGCTTAACTGCTCCAAGGATGCTGAGAGCTGTGCTGGCGGTAGTGTAACTCCCAGCAGGTCCAACCAAGCCAGAGAGAAGTGGAACCAAGTGCACCTCACCCATGAGCACTATTGAGAAGCAAACCAAAATGAAGTCTATACTGGCTCAGTCGATGCCCAGGATAAAAAGGACCGCAGTGGATGCTGCTGATTTTGGACATCCATCAACAAGTGGGCTACAGAATCAAAACACAAATGAACCATCACAGAAGCGGCAGAAATATAAATAACACTATTATTATTATTATTATTATTATTATTATTATTATTTGAAACACAACAAGATGAGTCCACAGCAGACATTCTGCTGGCTGTTGTATTGGATCACACGTCGGACAATTCCCAAGTCATAGAATCATAGAATCATAGAATCAAAGAGTTGGAAGAGACCTCATGGGCCATCCAGTCCAACCCTCTGCCAAGAAGCAGGAATATTGCATTCAAATCACCCCTGACAGATGGCCATCACGCCTCTGTTTAAAAGCTTCCAAAGAAGGAGCCTCCACCACCCTCCAGGGCAGAGAGTTCCACTGCTGAACGGCTCTCACAGTCAGGAAGTTCTTTCTCGTGTTCAGATGGAATCTAGGGCTAGTGTCTAGGGCCGTGTGATGTATTGGCGAATAATACATGCAGATCCCAGTAAGGTGGCCTTTTGCAGTTGGCAGATGGTAATTTTGTCAGTGCCAATTGTGTTTAAGTACAGGCCAAGGTCTTGAGGCACTGCACCCAGTATGCCGATCACCACTGGGACCACCTTTACTGGTTTCTGCCAAAGTCTTTGCAGTTCGATCTTTAAATACTCATATCATGTCAGTTTCTCCAGTTGTTACTCCTCAATCCTGATGTCACCTGGGATTGCAACATCCACGATCCATATTTTGTTTTTTAACACGATTGTGAGGTCAGGAGTATTGTGATCCAAAACTCTGTCAATCTGAATTCGGAAGTCCCAGAGGAGTTTGTCATGTTCATTTTCTGTAACTTTTTTCCGGCTTGTGATGCCACCAGTTCTTTGTTGCAGGCAGATTGTATTTGTGGCACAAGTTCCAATTAATCATCTGAGCAACAGTGTTATGCCTCTGCTTGTAGTTCATCTGTGTGATCTTCTTGCAGCATCTGAGGATGTGATCTATTGTTTCATCAGCTTCCTTGCAGAGTCTACATTTGGGATCTGTCGTCGACTTTTCAATTCTGGCTTTGATGGCATTGGTTCTAATGGATTATTATTATTATTATTATTATTATTATTATCTATTTGCTTCTGACACAATAAATAAATTAAAAACAGCTTTTTTTCTTCTAGCCAAATAAGAAAGCAGTTATAAGAATTAATATTTGAGCAATTTTGTTTTGACTCCATTTCTCTTTATTTTGAAAAAAAAGCAATGTCACTAATGTTCATTTCTTAACACAAAGTGTTAAGGAGAGTCAGCTTTCCTGCTAAATCCCTGTCTCCATGACTAATGTTCTAAGGGACTATTTGGGAGATGGGGAGAGAGGTGTCACAGTCAGAAAAATAAGCCAGATAAATTTAGCATGCTCATTTCTTTTCCCCCAGCAATGCTCCCATCTTTGTTATGCGCGTTAAGGCTCTTAACAATAACAACCACTCCAGGCTTCCATGTGAAAGAGACTCATTCGAGCAGCTATGTACACATCTGTGTATGGCATCTGCGCTGAAGGGGCTGCGCACAATTTGAGCCCTTTCGTAAACCGTGTTACAAATCTACTCTGCGGGATTCAGGGGAGAGAAATCCGGAGACAAACAGAGCAAAGCACAACAAAGGAGAGAAAAGAGAGAAAGAGAGGTCATAAACTCCGAAAGCGTTCCTCTTCATGATGCATTACAATTGCTCAAGAGATAAATAGCACGGAGGATCGGTTTGGAATGCGTGTTCAATAACAGACCTAAAAAGTATGTTGTGTGCATGCTGCCGTTAATATGACTTCTTTATTGGAGGCAGAGATATCTGTCAGTTGTTTCTTTTTTCACATTCCGAGACTGGAATTCACCATCACAGTTACAAATGAATAACTTAAGAGTTAGGCATTCCTGACTGTTTTGTACTCACAACCCCTACATATTCAATACTGTAGAACTCATGAAAGTGCTCCAATCTGGACTCCCGAGGCAGATGCTCCTGTGAGTGACAGGGGTGTGTTCTTCTGTCAATTACAAGGCAGCAAACTGACGTTTCCACTTGCATCAATCTCCAGTATGAGAAGGAATTAGAATATGAGACCACTGATTTCAAGTCTACCTAAATGAGATTGTGCCTAATCTTTCATATTTAAGCAATGCGTTTCAAAGTCTCCATCTGATGAGGGTGCTTTGAATGTGATTTCCTGCTTCTATGCAGAGAGTTGGACTGGATGGCCCATGAGGTCTCTTCCAACTCTATGATTCCATGATTCCATTGTAATCTGAGGTGACTGGCCCTCCCCTGGGCTCTGTAAAAGATAGTTCAGAATCAGGGAATTCATAGTTTTGCCAAGGACATCAGACTGGAATGATCCCACAATCTCCTGTGTCTCCTTCTGTTTTTATTAATTGACTTTAGAGGGGGAGGCTGACATGAGTTCCCCTGCAACCCTGCATGACCCCCCTTCCCTACTGTCATGTATCATGTTCTGTAGTTGATAGTGGTTGGTGGTGGCAGGCCTAGCAGTTGGTGATGGAAGAGTTAATGTAAGTCTTAGTTTTAAAGGTTTTGAGTAATCTGTAAGTAAGAGTTCATGTGTGAAAGCAATTAAGGGTGAAGGTATGCAAGAGATAGGTTGCAGCTGGGTGTTTCTGGATATAATGAGCTAACCTTGGGACTAATCTTTGGGAGAAAAATATTTGTTTTAGCTTGGTGGTAGATGTTGCTGGTTTTCCTACAGGTTTGCTGACCTGTATCCTGACCTGTCTCCTGAACCTTTGGAATCCTGGAACCTTGAATCTTTGGACTGGCTTTTGACTATGGTATAGACCAGGGGTCCTCAAACTAAGGCCCGGGGGCCGGATGTGGCCCTCGAAGGTCATTTACCCGGCCCTCAGTCAGAGTCAACCTAAGTCTGTAATGACTTGAAAGCACACAACAACAACAACAACAACAACAATCCTATGTCATCAGCCAAAAGCAGTCCCACACTTCCCATTGAAATACTAATAAGTGTATATTTGTTAAAATTGTTCTTCATTTTAATTATTGTATTGTTTTTAAGTGGTTTTTGCATTACAAATAAGATATGTGCAGTGTGCATGGGAATTCATTCATTTTTTTTCAAATTATAATCCGACCCTCCAACAATTTGAGGGACTGTAACCTGGCCCTCTGTTTAAAAAGTTTGAGGACCCCTGGTATAGACTCTTGATCCCTGGACTTTGTTTATTGAACTCTTGGCATTTGACCACTGGACTGGACCTTTTGACTGAGGAGTTATCTTGAACCTGCAACAGTGTTTGCTGTTTTTGTTTTATATTCTGTTGCTGAGTACAATCTTTATGTTTATATTTTGGACTATCAAAACAGCCAGAAAGTAAGTGCTGTTTTAATTAAATTGTTTAACACAAACTAGGAGTTTGGTTCATCTCTGTCTAAATATTGGCAGAGACCTGGCATCATGACACCTATGAACTCTGTGTATGCTCCCAAACCCCATTTCCCATTCCCTATATTTGTTTATTATAAGAAAAATGAAATGAAAGCCACATTTTTCATAAAACCAGCAACTCATGGTTCTTGGAGTTTTCAAACTTCCTGAGCTAATAATCCCCTAAGCAAAATACTTAACCAGACCCTTTTGCATGGACAATAAATAAATGACTCAGTCTGCCTGGATCTCGGAGGGCTAATAGCGAGGCCATCCAGAATGATGGAGTCTATGGACATTTTGGATCACCCAACACAAAGGACGTCTCTCCATCTGCGAGGAACCGGGGATTTGTCACCGCCTCCCTGCTGTGCCACATCCTGATCTCCCAAAACTAGTATCTACCTCATCAATGAACTATAACACAGGACAGTGAGAAAAATAACCTGGCCTCTCAGGGCTAGACAAGAATGTTAATTCAAGGAATTAAACAATAACTCAGGCCAGGCTTGAGAGCCTAAAGCTATCGCCCAGCCATTTGGCAAACACCAGTTATTTCTAATCCAGTCACCTGGACATTTCTTCATTGTTTCCCTATTGCCCACCTCCCTCCTACCTCATTGGCTGAGTGGCCAAAGCAGAACCAGGGCCTTCATTGGATCTCCTCCCAGTTCGCTGACATCACAGCCAATCTCAATGAAGCCAGCTCAGGGGGGTGGGCATGGAAAGTTTTGAATCTGGAAGCTATATATTCTATATTTACCTGCCTAGCAGACATGTCCATTTGTTGGAGGATTACTGCAATTGTCATCCTTTCCAGCTGGAATGAAAGAAACGCTTTGGTTGCTTTCCTTCAACTTGGTGAGACTTTATTTTGGAAAATTAGGGAAAAATCTATTTGGCTCTTGCCATCTCACCAGGTGTTCCAGATCTTTCGGATACGGTTGGTCTCTGCCTAGGCAGGGCCTCCCAAATTTGTGTTCAGCACCACTATGAACTCTTGGAAGAGCCTCAAAATGTCTATGGATGTGATTAGGAAGCAAACATTGACATTTCTTTTTTGATAGAGGAAAGGGAGAACAAGAAGGGAGGCCTTAACAGCATAAAAGAAAACATAAATGTTCAAAAACCCAGTGGTTTTGGTGCTTAATTAAAAAGTAAATGGAATAGCAAGGACATTCCGAACCTTTCCTTCAAAAACAATCAGCCTCGGTGAACAAAAACAGAAAGGTAAAAGAAAGGAGGTCATGAAGTGCAAAGAGAGATACAGTCCGAAATCTTCCTGCAAAGGTCCAGAGGATTTTCATCTAAATTGTTTTCAGGCCATCTTGCTCTCAATAAGCAGCCTTTAATGCCATAAGGCAGAAGGCTGAAGCCATCAGCAGTCTGACACTTCTCTTTTCTTACATCGATCCAGAAAATATATACCAGGTCATTTGGACCATCTGCCTCACAGGTGTCATTCGCAGGAAGTGTGATGGAAACCTGGGAATGGCAGTTATGAAAAACAGTTGGAGAGCTCCAGTCGTAGAAGGAACAAACTGAAAAAGCAAAGCACACAAGAGAACGCAAAAGAGCAGCAGCCACCAAACAACGGATTTTGACAAACTCTAAAAACAGAGCAAGGTAATCGTTCTTTGCCTTAGGGACCTGCATGGAAGAACATTTTCCTAGTCTGTCTGAGTCAAAAATAGCTTAGTCTGTATCAGAAGCATAGATAGTAGTCATAGATAAAGATATTCTTCGCTTCTTCTGATGCTTCAATAGAAGCAAATGTCTAATGATTATGATCACCTCCAAGTGCATCTGTGATAATATTTGGAGAAGGCACTTGAACTGTAGTCTTGAAGCAAAGAAGAGGAATGTGCAACTTATGATTCAAACTGACTTTATCTGCACCTCAAGATGTGGATTGCAACACGGTTAGTCTTTAGATTTCAGATATCTACAAATTCTACATAAATGGTTCAGATCAAAGTGTGCATTTTTGGACAAAATATGATCATTGGCTGGTGTCCTGATTTGCATTTACGTATTTATAACATGGAGTCACAAATCCGTATTGCACTGTATTCAGCCATACAATGGAGTCCCCAGTGACGCAATGGGTTTAACCCTTATGCCAATCAGGACTGTTGACAAATAGGTCAGTGGTTCAATTCCAAAAAGAGCGGGTTGAGCTCCCTCTGTCAGCTCCAGCTCCCCATGCAAAGACATAAGAGAAGGCTCCCACAAGGATAGTAAAACATCTGGGCGTCCCCTGGACAACGTCCTTGCAGACAGCCAATTCTCTCACATAGTTTCTCTCTGCAGTTTCTCAAGTCATCCCTGACCATGCCATGGATGTAGCATATCTGGATTTCAGTAAGGCCTTAGAGAAGGTCCCCCATGATCGTCTGGCAAACAAACTAATCAAATGTGGGCTAGGCAAAACTAGGGTTAGGTGGATCTGAACAACAACAACAACAACAACAACAACTTTATTGATTAGCCAGTTGGCCTTATCAAAAACAGACAGTGCGAACACAACACACAACATATGTCTGGTCCACTTAAAATAGAATACAAATATATAGGTATTTATCAACTTAAAACCAATGTAGCTTAGCTGTAGATATCTGCATCAACTATCCTCATCTCCCCTACACTGGAGGTGGATCTGTAGTTGATTAAACTAACAAACCTGAAGGGTGCTCAGCAATGCTTCCTCTTCATCCTGGAAAGAAGTGATGAGTGGAGTGCCATCAGCAGGGTTCCAACCTGCACATGGTCCTCTTCAACATGTTTATTCATGACTTAGATGAAGGCTTAGACAACATGATCATCAAGTTTGCAGACGACACCAAATTGGGAGGGAGAGCCACAGGAGCAGAATTCAAAACGATCTTCACAGATTAGAGAGATGATTGGCCAATGCTAACAAAATGAAGTTCGACGGGGACAAATGCAAGAGACTCCACTAAGGCAGAAAAAAGGAAATGCAAAGATACAAAATGGGGGACAATGCCTGGCTCAAGAGCAGTACGTGTGAAAAAGATCTTCTCATGGACAACATGAGCCAACAATATCATGCGACCTGCATAATAGCAGTATAATGTCTAGAGCCAGGGAAGTAATGCTACCCCCTATTTTGCCTTGGTCTGATCACACGTGGAATACTGTGTCCAGTTCCGGCCACCACAATTGAAGGGAGAAGTTGACAAGCTGGAATGTGTCCAGAGGAGGGCGACTAAAATGATCAAGGGTTTGGAGAACAAGCCCTATGAGGAGTGGCTTCAAGAGCTGGGTATGTTTAGCCTGCAGAAGCGAAGGCTGAGAGGAGACATGATAGCCATGTATAAATACATGAGAGGAAGTCATAGGGAGGAGGGAGTGAACTTGTTTTGTGCTGCCCTGGAGACTAGGATGCGGAACAATGGCTTCAAACTACAAGAAAGGAGATTCCATCTGAGCATTAGGAAGAACTTCCTGACTGTGTGAGCCATTCAGCAGTGGAACTCTCTGCCCCAGAGTGTGGTAGAGGCGCCTTCTTTGGAAGCTTTTAAACAGAGGCTGGATGGCCATCTGTCGGGGGTGCTTTGAATGCAATTTTCCTGCTTCTTGGCAGGGGGTTGGACTGGATGGCCTATGAGGTCTCTTCCAACTCTATTATTCTATGATTCATTCCCCTTTGGCAAGCCCTCTACATTTTTCATCTGCACAAAAATATACATCTTTCTTTTCTGTACAATATATTTCACACACATATATTTTCTTCGAAGAAAAAAACCCATATGCATTTCTATACAGAACCCCACTCTGAAACTCTTCCCATGACCACATCAAAAAGTATGTCTGGGCAGCAAGGAAAAGAGGTGAAACGATTTGTTGCTGCTTGTGAGGGTAAGGAACACAAAGGATTACATCCCTAACCTGAGCACAGAAAAGTCTTACTCTTTTATACGCTCGGAGCTGTCAGTTTTTCTCAACATTTATCAGACAATTCCTTTGATCAGCCAAAACCAAAGACCTTTGGGGAAACCACTCTAAAAAGGGAAGCAGTAATGAAATGCAATTTGCTTGAATGGACTATGGGGTAGCCCCCAAAGGATTCTGTTGGCCTTTCAAGTGCTCTTGAAACATTAGGTGGTATCAGACGATTGACAGCTCACCTCCGTATCTTGCTCCTCATGTGTGTTCCCCTTGAGCATACGGGGCTGAAATGCTGTTCTGTTTGTGTGGGTGCCTTATCACCAACACACTATCAAGATCTCCTTTGTTGGCCCATATCTTCCTCTCCGCCTCCTACTGCCTGGCTCATGACTTCCCCGGCATTGTGACGGCTTGGGTGATAACAGCACTGAAAGCACTTCCAAGAAACATATTGGAGTGACAACTGAAGGCATGAGAAAAGAAAGAATGATTCTCTTGTGCCGGGTGTTAGAGAGGTTGCCACCATATTAACTGAGTCAGCTTGCGATCCAAACCCTGCTTTGAAGACTTTCGGAGGAAGTGACCTCTGTGGCTTGCTCGTCTCAATGATCGACCATGGTTGTCAGGGAGCTTGTTAGCAAAAGCCGCTTGTAACCTCAAGCAAACTCAGATCACTTCTGTCACTTCCTCTGCCAAATGGCCACCTCTGTTAACTCTCTTCCATTGCTTACGTGGGGAAGAAAAGCAATGTCAAGTACAGGTTCACTAAGATTCCTTCGTATACAATAGCAATTTGAAATGGTGACTGGTGTGAAAACATGGTGGATATGGCTAGCATTCAGCTACCACTGTTGGACAGTTGCAAAGTCCCCTAACCATGAGATGCAGGGGATTGCTAACCCAAAGAAAGCCAATGTCATATTTATATATCACCCCTCTCAGCCCAGAGGCGACTCGGAGCGGTTCACAAATTGGCAACAATTTGATGCCTCAACAATTATAACAAGTAAAACAATCACAAAATCCTGTTAAAAACAATTGTTGTTGTTCATTCCTTCAGTCGTCTCCGACTCTTCGTGACCTCATGGACCAGCCCATGCCAGAGCTCCCTGGCGGCCATCACCACCCCCAGCTCCTTCAAGGTCAGTCCAGTCACTTCAAGGATGCCATCCATCCATCTTGCCCTTGGTCGGCCCCTCTTCCTTTTACCTTCCACTTTCCCCAGCATAATTGTCTTCTCTAGGCTTTGCTGTCTCCTCATGATGTGGCCAAAGGACTTCCACTTTGTCTCTAGTCTCCTTCCCTCCAGTGAGCAGTCGGGCTTTATTTCCTGGAGGATGGACTGGTTGGATCTTCTCGCAGTCCAAGGCACTCTCAGAACTTTCCTCCAACACCACAGCTCAAAACAATATTATTAAAAACAATATTGTTAAAAACAATATTAACAATATTAACAATATTTTTAAAAACAATAGCATACAATAAAAATATAAAAACCGCACAAAGCCCTAAAACATCATCATGAGCGTCTCCATGTCAAGTTATTATTCCATTGCGTTATCAAGTAGTTCCATGATTCTGTAAAAACTATGCCAAATTTGGGAAGGCCTGCTCAAAAAGCCAGGTTTTCACCTTTTTTTCTGAAAAGTCAGGAGGTAGGGAGTTGATCTTATATCTCTAAGCAAGGCGTTCCACAGTCGAGGGGCCACCGCTGAGAAGGCCCTGTCTCTCGTCCCCGCCAGACACATCTGTGAAGGAGGCAGGATCGAGACCAGATGATCTTAACATCCTAGATAAATGTTTCTCAACCTTCCTAAAGCCGCAACCCCTAAATACAGTTCCTCATGTTGTGGTGACCCCCAACCATAACATTAATTTCATTGCTACTTCATAACTGTAATTTTGCTCCTGTTATGAATCGGAATGTAAATATCCAGTATACAGGATGTGTTTTCATTCACTGGACCAAATTTGGCGCAAATACCTAATATGCCCAAAATTTGCATAGTGATGGGGTTGATTTTGTCATTTGGGAGTTATAGTTGCTGGGATTTATAGTTCACCTACAATCAAAGAGCATTCTGAACTCCACCAGCTATGGAATTGAACCAAATCTGACACACAGAACTCCCATGACCAATAGAAAATACTAGAAGAGTTTGGTGGGCATTGACCTTGAGTTTGGGAGTTGTAGTTCACCTACATCTAGAGAGCACTGTGGACTCAAACAATGATGGATCTGGACCAAACTTGGCACAGATCCTCAATATGCCCAAATGTGAACACTGGTGGAGTTTGGGTAGATGAGACTTGACATTTGGGAGTTGTAGTTGTTGGGATTTATAGTTCACTTACAATCAAATTGCATTATGAACTCCACCAACGATAGAATTGGGCCAAACTTCCCACACAGAACTGCCATGACCAACAGAAAATATTGTGTTTTCTGATGGTCTTTGGTCACCCCTCTGACACCCCCTCACGACCCCCCCAGGGGTCCCGACCCCCAGGTTGAGAAACACTGTCCTAGATGGTCCATAAGGAGAGATACATTCGGATAGGTAAGTTAGACCAAAACCGTTTAAGGCTTTATAGGCTAAAGCCAGCACTTTGAATTGTGCCCAGAAACAAACAGGTAGCCAGTGGAGCTGGTGCAACAGAGGAATTGTGTGCTCCCTGAGCGCTGCTCCAGTTAGCAACCTGGATGCCATTTGGTGGACCATTTGCAGCTTCAGAACAGTCTTCCAAACATTAAGGATGCTACTTGCTACTAATTTTTTTCTGAAGTATTTTTAGCCATGTTCTGTTCTGTTCCCTGCAGAAAGACTTCCCAAAACAATCACTTTTTTTGAAGTTTATTCCCAGTTTAGGATTTTTGCACAAAATGGACTTCTGGCTGTTTGCATAGTAAACAATGTTTTCTGTTCAGGAAACAATATTGCAGTTTTAAAAATCCTTTTCCCAGGTCATGTTATTTTCAATGCATTGACCTCTCAAATTGCAGCATTTTCTGCCCAGAAAAGTAGAATTTACTGTATTTCAAATGCTATTTCTGTGATGATTGACTTTTCTTCCCCAGTGCAGCTGGGGGTGGGGAGTGCTTTGCCATCTCCCCTGAAGGAGAGACCAAAAGAAAGTAGCTCTGACTGGAGTGCCAAGTGAAGCGATCTGCCCCTCAAGTTTATTTCAGAGCTGAAAGCTGACCCACCCACTTTCCCATTAACAGTATAATTAATTGGTTGCCTTTGGAAGTCAAGTAGGAATTTCCCCCTCCTACAATGGTTGAATGAAAAGTAATGCTTCCACCTTCGTTACTTGGGTTTGGGTGGGAATATTTTAATAAATCAAATGCAGAAATAATCCTTAGAATGTGCTCTTTAACTACCACTATTCACTTTTCCACATAATCACCAGACAATTCAATACATTTCTGCCAATGATAAACAAGTTTTCTGAAGCCGTCATGGAAGAAGTCAAAGCTTTGTTTTTGCAACCCATCACGCACAGATCTTCCGATAGCCAAGCAAAGCAATAATGTGACCCACACATTCTTTTGAAATGCTGATTATGCTTGAAATATCTCTCTGAGTGATATGACAATCATCCTGAATCAATCTGTCAACCTTTTGCTGTGAAACTCAGTGGTTGCTATCACAGGATGTCCAACTCTTTGTTTGTCATGCAAATCAGATGTTCCCACCTCAACATCTTTAAATTTACTCGCCCAATGACGCACAGTACTCACATCAACACAATCACCATAAACAGTTTGCATTCTGTGATGAATCTCCTTTGGGGTGACACCTTCTGCTGTCAAGAATTCAATGACTGCACGTTGCTTAAGTCGCATTGACCAACCATCTGCGGTGGTCCCATACTTCGCACTTTAAAAAAACAAATGTACAATACTTAGGCTTCCTGCCAAAATGAAACTGTAGAGGAGAGTCTCCTGAACAAGCCAGTACCTGCCACATACCAGTACTCCATCTGTTGAGGAGTTTCAAAGGTGGAGGCATTACTTTTCATTCAACCCTTGTATATTCAAGAGGGGTTTTTTTGCCTAGCCTATAGGTAAATTGGGATGGTGTGGTCTGTTAAATAGGCCTTAGCAAAAATAGAAAGTGATTTAAATTTTGGTGTGCATCTAAGGCACCCCCTTTTTGTGTAGGCCAGGAACAGAAACCCTTACCTGTGGTTTAAATGACCGAGTTGAGGGTGAATGAAATGGTCTAGCAATGGGAAAAGTCTGGCTTCAATAAATCCTCTAGGCAGAATTCTCCATGATACTTCCCTTAGTGGTCTCCCAGGGTTATTTCAGCCAGGGACCCAGGTGTTTTGCCCAAATTAGCCAAGGAGTAGGCCATGGAAGGCCACTACCTTGGCTTGACCCACACCAAGTTCATGCCACCCTTTAGAATTATCTGCAAGTTACAAAAGTTAATTAGTTAACATCAATAAAAGTTGCCCAATAGTTTAATCCATATTTCGTGCCTGGTCTCGTTATTTCAGGGGTTGGATGGCAAAGATACTTATTTGTGCATAAAATACATACCGTCATGGCCATGCCTCCCCATGATAATCCAGAGTTTCCAGCAAGATCTAGAGTATCCCCTAACTTTACCGAAAGTGGTGCAAAGTCTGTTTGAATCTAATAGCCTTGGGATATTCAACATAAGTTGCCAAGCATTGCAAGGACATCCAGCTGTCAATTCAATATGAATCCAGGTTTTCTTGATCATGTAGACTTACACCTAGTGTTTTCTTCTCCAAGTTACACATACCCAAATCCCCTTGGTTGTTGGTCATGCGGTTTCATTTTTATTGACAAGGTATTTTTAGGTAATTATGACCAATGGCTGCCTATTAGACATGGTTAGGTCCAATCAGAATCTTCATAATTTGGAATAAATTTGGAAAAATAACTTTTTGAAGCAATGTTGAACTTTTTTAGGAAACCGGAAGTCCTGTTGCCCTTCCGAAGGTAGTCTTGCCATTTTTCTTCTGACTCAGGAAGTGAGTCGGAAATGATTCTGGTCCCTGGCCTCGGCTCAAGGCAGAGAATGGTAGTCCAATATAACTGGGAAGCTCCAAGTCTACTAGTCTACATTAGGGATGTAAATCCAATCCTTAACTATTTGATCATCACACAGAAGGACAAATAATTACAGTAGTTTTCTCCTAAATGCAGGAGAAAACATATTTCTCTGGAGCATTCTCTGTTTTTGAGTGTACTGGAGTGTAGGGGAGAAATAACATGTGGTTTTTGGGATGGAAAAAAATATTTGTGTTTTGCATGGGAAATCCTCTGTCTTCTAGGGATTTGGATGTTTGGGCCAGTTGGGTCAATGCCTGGTCCCAGACCCATATGGACCAACCATATTTACAATTGCAACCAAATCAAGTTGCGTTCTTTTTTCTCCAAGTTCTTGTGTCAGTCTGATTTTGGGGACTTGATATGCAGAGCGTGTCTTGCACCTGAATATGCAACTATGAACAGGAGCAAAACAAGATTATTTCTTCACTTTCTTCACCCCATAAATAAAGTGGGGGGGGGGGGGACATTGAAATATTTCCCCTCCTTTGAAAGTCTTGAAAAGTAAACAAAAGAAGTCACTCCAAATTATAATGTTCAAAGTAAAAGGGGAGAGCATTCTAGGAATGGACCATTGGAAACTAAGCAAAGTGGTGAGAATACACATGGTTATTATATGCGGTGATTACTCATTGAGCACCTTTAGTGCCTTAGCACTTCAAGTCTGTCTTCATCGTTCTGATGTTTTTGTCCTCCTTCTCACAAAGGTATTCATTATTTGTTCATGGCTTATTTGTTGCCGTGTGTAATTCTGCTCATGTAGGCAGTTAGTCAAAAGCTTCCTCCCCCAAAGCTTCATGTTTTGTTTACTTGCCTACTCAGTACATCCTCTTCCTTCTCATGAAATAAAAACAAAGCAGGGACCACATGCAGGGTTTAGGGGAAAAAATCATTTTATTTTTTATAAAAAACCATAACAGCCTTTGACAATCAATCTTTTCTAAATTACACATTTCTTGGAGATCTTGGAGTCCTTGTGGACAACAGGTTAAACATGAGCCAACAATGTAACGCCAGAGCTAAAAAAGCCAATGGGATTTTGGCCGACATCAATAGGAGTCTAGTGTCTAGATCCAGGAAAGTCATGTTACTTCTCTATTCTGCCATGGTTAGACCACACCTGGAATATTGTGTCCAATTCTGGGCAACACAATTAAAGGGAGATATTGACAAGCTGGAATGTGTCCAGAGGAGGTCGATGAAAATGATCAAGGGTCTGGAGAAAAAGCCCTATGAGGAGTGGCTTAAAGAGCTGGGCATGTTTAGCCTGAAGAAGAGAAGGCTGAGAGGAGACATGATGTCTATGTATAAATATGTGAGAGGAAGTCATAGGGAGGAGGGAGCATGCTTGTTTTCCGCTGCCCTGGAAACTAGGACGCAATGGAACAATGGCTTTAAACTACAAGAAAGGAGATTCCACCTGAACATGAGGAATGTTGTGTTCAAGTGGGTTTCAGTCAGGTCCAATGCAGAAGACACAATAACACTGCACACAGGCAAGAGGAAAATGAACAGAAAAAAACTTCACTCTTATCAGCAGAGTTAAAACATAAACTTGCAGTGTTGAAAACAAAACAAACAGTGCAACAAACTTACATCATTCTTTTAAAAATACAGAATAAGGCTTCTTCAGCTTCCTCCAAATGAGAGAGCAGTATAAATGGTTGACCAAAATGCCTGAGCAAAAGCTCCTCAGAGTAAAAGCTGAAATGTATTCTAAAACCCATACAGTTATACCCCACCGGGTGTGGTCCAAACTTATTTATTTATCGTGTCATCCGCAACCAGAACATTGTATTACATTTCTAATGGAACAAAACAAACAAACAGATTAAAAAAACCCCCACAAATTTTGCAAACTTGGTAGCTGATTAAATGTCCTTTGACCAGTATCTGGTCACTTGGAGTGCCTCTGGTGTTGCTGCAAGAAGGTCCTCCATTGTGCATGTGGCAGGGCTCGGGTTGCATTGCAGCAGGTGGTCTGTGGTTTGCTCCTCTCCGCACTTGCATGACGTGGATTCCACTTTGTGGCCCCATTTCTTGAGGTTGGCTCTGCATCTCGTGGTGCCAGAGCGCAGTCTGTTCAGCGCCTTCCAAGTCACCCAGTCTTCTGTGTGCCCAGGGGGGAGTCTCTCATCTGGTATCACCCACGGATTGAGGTGCTGGGTTTGAGCCTGCCACTTTTGGACTCTCGCTTGCTGGGGTGTTCCAGCGAGTGTCTCTGTAGATCTAAGAAAACTATTTCTTGATTTAAGTCATTGATGTGCTGGCTGATACCCAAACAAGGGATGAGCTGGAGATGTCTCTTCCTTGGTCCTTTCACTATTGGCTGCTACTTCCTGGCGGATGTCAGGTGGTGCAATACCAGCTAAGCAGTGTAATTTCTCCAGTGGTGTAGGGCGCAGACACCCCATGATAATGCGGCATGTCTCATTAAGAGACTGTTTTAGTGTGAAAAACTTACTAATTGACCTACATTAGCAGCTGCACATAATAATCAACAGTATAAGGTTTTCTTTCACACACACACATACACACATACTTAATCCTGTTACAACTTACTGTAACAAGGAAAAACTTCCTGACTGTGAGAGCTGTGTTCAGCAGTGTAACTCTCTGTCCCAGAGTGTGGTGGAGGCTTCAACTTTGGAGGCATTTAAACAAAAGCTGGATGGCTATCTGTCGAGTGTGCTTTGAATGTGATTTTCCTGCTTCTTGGCAGGGGGTTGGACTAGATGGCCCATGAGGTCTCTTCCAACTCTACAATTCTATGATTCTATTTTGTGCTTGCACTATTTTAAAGTCAAACCTTTTTCACACAGTTTGAAGCCTTCCCTGTTACCGTGGCAGTACATTTCCACACATTCTCTCATGCCCTTTCCCTCTTAAGTTATTCCTTTCAAAAACAGTACATTTTCGACTTCATTTTATTCTCATTAGTTTCAAATTAGGGCGAGGACCTTGATGCTGTGAATATGAGGTATAGAGTGGTATTGCTAATGAACTCCGTTTTGGAAAGGGTGAAGAAGGCTGGAACGATATTTGCTGCATAGAGATGAGGCAGGTATTCCAGAGGGGCCGGCTATTAGACTCCGGGCAACGGGTAAATAGCTAGCATTATGGATTGACAAGCTTCTGCAATTAGCACTGACAAGGTGTTGTTCTCAAAGACTGGGAGAAAGAAGGGCAAACTTTCCCAGGCTCCACATTTCTAGCTTCCTGGAAAAAAAATTGATCTAGGTCTTCTCCACAATTGCCAAAAGGACAACACAAGATCACTTATTGGCCATCGAAGCAATAAGAGTGCTCTTCAAAGCAAAATCTGAGTACATATTATCATATAATCCAGATTATCAAATCAGATAATCCACATTATCCACTTTGAATTGTATTATGAGGGTTGAATGAAATGTAATGCCTCCACCTTCATAACTCCTCAACAGATGGCAGTACTGGTATGTGGCAGGTAATGGCTTGTTCAGTAGACTCTCCTCTACAGTTCCATTTTGGCAGGAAGCCTTAGCATTGTGTTGTTAAAGTATGAAGTATAGAACCCTGCACAGATGGTTGGTCAATGCGACTTAAGCAACATGCATTCATTGAACTCTTGACAGCAGAAGGTGTCACCCCAAAGGAGAGTCATCAGAGAGTGCAAGCTGTTTATGGTGATGTGCTGATGTGAGTACTGTGCGTCGTTGGGCGAGTAAGTTTAAACATGTTAATTGTAGGTGAACTATAAATCCCAATAACTACAACTCCCAAATGGCAAGGTCTATTTTCCCCAAACTCCATCTGTGTTCATATTTGGGCATATGGAGTATTCATGCCAAGTTTGGTCTAGATCAATGCCCACCAAACCCTTCTAGTGTTTTCAGTTGGTCATGGGAGTCTTCTGTGCCAAGTTTGGTTCAATTTCAGCATTTGTGGAGTTCACAACGCTCTTAGACTGTAGGTGAACTATAAACCCCAGCAACTACAACTCCCAAATGACAAAATCATTTTTTTTGTATGGTCACTCCTTCGGTTAGTAGGTGTCTTGTAGCCAAATTTGGTGGAAATTCGTCCAGCAGATTTTGAGTTATGATGTCACTCAAAATGAACAGAGCATTTATATATATAGATAGATAGAGATATTATGAGTATAATGACATTGACATTTGTGCATTTGTCTAGGTAACTTGACCAATTACTTGCAACCAAAGAGGACAAATTTGGCTTCCCTTCATATAGAATGCTTGGGACCTCAGTGTTAACTTTGCATGATTTTTGACAGTAACTTAGCATTCAGTTGTATTTGTTTTAAGCCTTGTTTGTTTGAAAATAAGGAGCTACGCAGCACACATACGGAGTGACTTAAGCAATATTTGGTTAGGATAAAGGCCTCCTTTTCCAGGCTTTAATTGTTCAACTGCCAAGTTTAATTAGCTTTCAGGGCCTGCCTTGCAGATTTTACAGACTGTATCTGTGGGAAGATTAAGAAGTGCTCCTTTCCTTGAATTTTTTTTAAAGAAGTTCTTGCTTCAAGGCATTCTCAATGAGCTCAGCATGGTGCCTTTATGTTAGGATTTCCATAGCTAACTGCTTCCCTTTCCATTCTAACATTGCCAAGAGCATGGCTTGGCATACATTAGGGAATTCCTTTTTTTCCATCAGTAGTCAAACCATTGACTGATTGTAAACGCTAAGGCTGGAATCCTTAATATGTTGTACAATGGTGGAAAGTTATCTATGGATATGATGGTGCACTTTTTTGTCTGATGAAAAATATGCACATTCAGTTCAAGGAAGTGTCAATCTGCATAGAGATGCACAGTGCACATTGATGAACATTGCAATATGGGAGTCCACCTGGATATCAACATGGTGACCTTGAAGGTGAAAGGGAAACATTCAGTGTACTGTCAAAGGCTTTCATGGCCAGAATCTCTATGTTTTTGTGAGTTTTCTGGGCTATATGGCCATAATCCAGAAGCATTCTCTCCTGACGTTTCACCTCCATCTATGGCAAGCATCCTCAGAGGTTGTGAGGTCTGTTGGAAACTATAAAAATGGGGTTTATGTATCTGTGGAGTGTCCAGGGTGGGAGAAAGAAACTCGTGTCTGTTTCAAATAGTTTTGAATATTTCAATTGGCCACCTTGATTAGCATTCATTGGCCTTGCAGTTTCAAGTCTGGCTTCTTACTGCAGCTTGACCAATGCTCAGGCATTGTGCTAAAGGACTAGAGACCCTTCCACACAGCCATATAACCCAAATATCAAGGCAGAAAATCCCACAATATCTGCTTTTCAGCACTGTGGTTATAGCTGTTTGTGGAAGTGGGAGCCTGTCACACACATAAAAATTTTCACGTTTATTGTGTGTGTGTGTGTGTGTTTTATTTGTTCAGTTGCTTCCAACTCTTCATGACCTCATGGACTAGCCCATACCAGAGCTCCATATCGGCTGTGGCCAACCCCAGCTCCTTCAAAGTCAAGCCTGTCACTTCAAGGATACCATCCATCCATCTTGTCCTTGGTCGGCCCCTCTTCCTTTTTCCTTCCATTTCCCCCAGCATCATTGTCTTCTCTAAGCTCTCCTGTCTTCTCATGATGTGGTCAAAGTACTTCATATTTGCCTCTCATATCCTTCCCTCCAGTGAGCAGACAGGCTTTATTTCCTGGAGGATGGACTGGTTGGATCTTCTTGCGGTTATGTGAAATCTCTGGTCATAGATTCTCCATCCATTGGTAACATTTACGTAAAGATTATAATTATTGTCCCTTCCTTAAGGAGATTGCTTTTGCTTGCTACCAGCAACTTCAGGTTACACAAGAAGTAAGCAGAAGGTTGATGTTGTTTTCAAGCAGAATGACAGAATATAATAGCCTCATTAAAGTCTATTATATGTCCCTCTCCACAGCATGTTAAATTGCAAAAAAATAATTAACTATCCTGAAACAGCGCAAATTTATGGCAGCCAAGCAGGCATGCTTTTATGCTAGCGATGGGAAGGAAATGCAGAAATGCAAATCTTTGGGTTTGATTTGCATTCCTGCCTGGAAATACCTGTTTCTCACTTTTGAAGACTATCGGTGGAATGGTCTCATCACAGAAGGTATGCGAGACATTTTTGAAAAAAAAGTAGCCACATAAAACTATGTGAGTTTCCAAAGAACAAACCCAACTAAAATGGAGAAAAAATCCACAAACAAACAGGAACAAGAGAAGAAGAAAACCTGCACGTAAAGGAACATTTTGAAAAAAATGTAAACAAAATAAGATCAATTCTCACAACCTGACAGCAGGAATGAGATAGGAAGGCTGTTGAAAAATTATATGGGATACTTAATGCATACAGGTGTGATTTTTTTTATTATTTTACTTTCTATCTGTTCGATAGCTCTATGCGTATTTCAAGGCAAAGGAGTGGTGTAAAACTATTCAGAGAAGCTGGCTTAGTCAGCAAGGCACCCAAATGGAAGGAGGAGAAAGAGCTCCCGACGCCTGTCTCTGAAATTTAATTTGCACTTCATTTCTGAGAAGGAAATGCCTGTAAATCCAAATCTTGAGATGCTATTTTGACTCTGACAAAGAGTTTTGTTAACTTTACAAGGTGAAAGAGATTTTGTGTTTTGAATGGCATGTGCTGTTAATTTTCTCCTTTCTATGCATGCCAGCCTGAAGTAGAACAGAAAAGAGGCTCCCTTATCAAATGGACTTTTTCTCAGAGAGAGAACAAGCGACTGAGCTATGGCAAGGCTTGAAGGAACCAAATTAGATGTGATATTATAATCCTTTGCCTCAAAATGCTAACTTCCACTCTAAATCTCCAAGGGAACATCCTCAACTTCTTCATAGATGCATTCTCTCTCTCTCTCTCTCTCTCTCTCTCTGTCTGTCTCTCTCTCTCTCTCTCTCTCTATATATATATATATATATATATATACTAGCCATCCCCTGCCACGCACTGCTGTGGCCCACATGGGAGTTCTGTGTGGGAGGTTTGGCCCAATTCCATCGTTGGTGGGATTCAGAATGCTCTGTGATTGTAGGTGAACTACAAATCCCAGCAATTACAACTCCCAAATGTCTAGATTCTATTTTCCCCAAACTCCACCAGTGTTCACATTTGGGCATATTGAGTCTTCGTGTAGAGTTTGGTCCAGACTCATCATTGTTTGAGTCCACAGTGCTTTCTGGATGTAGGTGAACTACAACTCAAAAACCAAAGGACACTGCCCACCAAACCATTTCAGTATTTTCTGTTGGTCATGGGAGAACTGTGTGCTAAGTTTGGTTCAACTCCATCATTGGTGGGTTCAGAATGCTCTTTGATTGTAGGTGAACTATAAATACCAGGAACTACAACTCCCAAATGACAAAATCAGTTTTTTGAATGAAGAACATACATTGGGTTGTTAGGTGTCTCGTGTCAAAATTTATTACATTATATATATATATATATATCTGAAGCAATGGTAATCCTCATAGTAACCTATGGATGTGAGAGCAAGACCATAAAGAAGGCTGAGTGAAGGAAGAGAGATGCTTTTGAACTGTGGTGTTGGAGGAAAATTCTGAGAGTGCCTTGGACCGCGAGAAGATCAAACTAGTCCATACTCCAGGAAATAATGCCCGGATGCTCATTGGAGGGAAGGGTATTAGAGGCAAAGATGAAGTATTTTGGCCACATAATGAGAAGACAGGAACACTTGGAGAAGAGACTGATGCTGGGGATAATGGAAGGAAAAGGAAGGGCGACCAAGGGCAAGATGGATGGATGGTATCCTTGAAGTGATTGGCTTGACTCTGAAGGAGCTGGGGGTGGTGATGGCTGACAGGGAGCTCCAGTGTGGGCTGGTCCATGAGGTAATGAAGAGTCGGAAGTAACTGAACAAATAAACAACACACACACACACACACAATACAAGTGAAAATCTGTATGTATGTACGTATGTGGCTGGGGTGCCCAATTGCACAGACAGGCTCCCAATTCCACAAACAGCTATAACCCACAGTGTTGAGGAGCCACAAAAAGCATTCCCTCCAATGACATTTCAGGTTATAGCAAGCACCATGAATATGTGGCCCAAACCCTGCTAATGTCCTCCCCAAACACTGTACAGATGGTCAGTCGATACAACTTAAGCAGCGTGCAATCATTGAATTCTTGACAGCAGAAGCTGTCACTTCAACATCTTTAAACTTACTCGCCCAACGACACACAGTACTCACATCAACACAATCACCATAAACAGCTTGCATTCTCTGATGAATCTCCTTTGGGGTGACACCTTCTGCTGTCAAGAATTCAATGACTGCAGGTTGCTTAAGTCGCATTGACCGACCATCTGCGCAGGGTTCCATACCTCACACTTTAACAACACAACTGTTCAATTCTTGGGCGTCCCACCAAAATGGAACTGTAGAGAAAAGTCTTCTGAACAAGCCAGTACCTGCCACGTACCAATACTGCCATCTATTGAGGAGTTATGAAGTGGAGGCATTACTTTTCATTCAACCCTCGTATTTTTCTCCCATTGCCACTGAGCAATTGTAATCCAAGCATTTTGGATGAAAGGGTTAGGTCTTCTGGATCAGAAGGTACAAATGGCAGCCTTGATGCCATTTGTAGCCCTTTGAAAAGTTTTTCAGGGAATGCTGGAAGTTGTTAGGAACTTTTTTTGGATTATGTGTCTTAATTCTCTTCTTCTAGGATCAGCTTTGGGGACTTCTTGATGTTGCTCAAAAAAGCCTGAAAAGTGCTGTCCAAAATCCCACCAAATATATCATCTTCCTTGAATGTGTTCTGTCAGTCCTAGACAAACCCAGTCGAAGACAGATGAGCAAAGAGAGAGAAAAAGGGGAAAGCTATAATTAAATGTACCCTTTATCAAAGAGTTTGCATATTCTCTGAAGGCTTTCGTGCCTTGAGTAGGTCATGCCACTTGTTTTGGCAACCCCACGAGCTTAAAGTTGCTTGAAAGCTAAAATTGCTTTGAAGTTTATTTATATTTTAGAACTGTCATGGTGTCAGTTTTGCTGTGCTGCAGACTGATGTGACCTCAGTTGAGAGGATGCTACTTCTGACACTGCTTTCCTCCGATGCTGCCTTCACTCTGGAACAGATTCTCCTGGGTTGTCTTTCCCTCTCTTCCTCTCCTTCACCCCCTTGCCCTATCTTTTCTCCACTCCAGACAGCACTTGGCCAGGCTTCAGTAAACTTTATCACTTCTTCACTTTTATGCACTTTAACTTGTCTCTTGTTTTACCCAGCACACCAATTGCCAAATGTCTTCTCACAATGTATTGTCGAAGGCTTTCATGGCCGGAATCACTGGGTTGTTGCAGGTTTTTCCTGGCTATATGGCCATGTTCTAGAGGTATTTTCTCCTGACGTTTCGCCTGCATCTTCGGCAAGCATCCTCAGAGGTAGTGAGGTCTGTTGGAACTAGGAAAAATGGGTTTATATATCTGTGGAATGACCAGGGTGAGACAAAGGACTATTGTCTGCTGGAGCTAGGTGTGAATATTTCAACTGACCACCTTAATTACCATTTGATGGCTTGGCAGTGCCTGGGGGAATCTTTTGTTGAGAGGTGATTAGATGTCTCTGATTGTTTACTCTCTCTACAGCACTCTCCAAAGCTCTAGGTGCTCTTACTGCCTCTTACAGGGAAAACCAGCTGATCCCTAATCCATCTAAAACACAGACATGCGCCTTTCACCTTAAGAACAGATAAGCATCCCAAGCCCTGAGGATTACCTGGGAAGGGATCCCACTGGAGCATTGCAACACACCCAAATACCTGGGAGTCACTTTGGACCGTGCTCTGACCTACAAGAAGCACTACCTGAACATCAAGCAAAAAGTGGGCGCTGGAAACAACATCATACGAAAGCTGACTGGCACAACCTGGGGATCACAACCAGACACAGTGAAGACATCTGCCCTTGCTCTATGCTACTCTGCTGCTGAGTATGCATGCCCAGTGTGGAGGACATCTCACCACACTAAAACAGTGGATGTGGCTCTTAATGAGACATGCCGCATTATCACAGGGTGTCTGCGCCCCACACCACTGGAGAAATTACACTGTTTAGCCGGTATTGCACCACCTGACATCCGCCGGGAAGTAGCAGCCAATAGTGAAAGGACCAAGGCAGAGACATCTCCAGCTCATCCCCTGTTTGGGTATCAGCCAGCACGTCAACGACTTAAATCAAGTGATAGTTTTCTTAGATCTACAGAGACACTCGCTGGAACACCACAGCAAGCGAGAGTCCAAAAGTGGCAGGCCCAAACCCAGCACCTCAATCCATGGGTGATACCAGATGAGAGACTCCCCCCTGGGCACACAGAAGACTGGGCGACTTGGAAGGCACTGAACAGACTGCGCTCTGGCACCACGAGATGCAGAGCCAATCTTAAGAAATGGGGCTACAGGGTGGAATCCTCGGCATGCGAGTGCGGAGAAGAACAAACCACTGACCACCTGCTGCAATGCAACCTGAGCCCTGCCACATGCACAATGGAGGACCTTCTTGCGGCAACACCAGAAGCACTCCAAGTGGCCAGATACTGGTCAAAGGACATTTAACCAACTACCAAGTTTGCAAAATCTGTGTGTGTTTTTTCTTTTTCTTTTTAATCTGTGTGTTTGTTTTGTTCTGTTAGAATTGTAACACAATGGTATGGTTGCTGATGACACGATAAATAAAAATAAATAAATACTCTCTCTTGTTTTGCTGTTGTAATTTTAGAGTTTTTTAATACTGGTAGCCAGATTTTGTTCATTTTCATGGTTTCTTCCTTTCTGTTGAAATTGTCCACATGCTTGTGGATTTCAATGGCTTCTCTGTGTAGTCTGACATGGTGGTTGTGAGAGTGGTCCAACATTTCTGTGTTCTCAGATAATAATAATAATAATAATAATAATAATCCTTTATTTATACCCCGCTACCATCTCCCGCAGGACTCGGTGCGGCTTACAAGAGGCCGAGCCCAAGATACATCAGAACAAAAAACACAACCACAACAATACAATACAACAGTAAATAACTCATAGCAAAGCAAAAACAATAATATGCTGTGTCCAGGTTGGTTCCTCAGGTGCTCTGCTATGGCTTTCTCTGGTTGAAGTAGTCTTCAGTGCCTTTCATGTTCCTTGATGCATGTCTGGGCGCTGTGTTTGGTGGTCCCTATGTAGACTTGTCCACAGCTGCATGGTACACAATAGACTCCTGCAGAGGTGAGAGGATCCCTCTTGTCCTTTGCTGAACGTAGCATTTGTTGGATTTTCTTGGTGGGTCTGTAGATGGTTTCTATATTGTGTTTCCTCATCAGCTTCCCTATGTGGTCAGTGGTTCCCTTGATGTATGGCAAGAACACTTTTGGCAAGAACTTACAACAACCCAGTGTCTTCTTACAGATAGGACTGAAAAAACTATTATACGATAGATATTCATTCCTGGGTCAACAAATGAGTATTCCAATAGTCAGGAAAACCCATCAGCAAGAACAAGAGTTCTTTCTCCCACCCTGGACATTCCACAGATATATAAACCCCATTTTCCTAGTTTCCAACAGACCTCACAATCTCTGAGGATGCCTGCCATAGATGCAGGTGAAACGTCAGGAGAGAATGCTTCTGGAACATGGCCATGCTCACTTTACTTACTTACTTACTTACTTACTTACTTACTTAGGCAATCCCTCGTAGTCCGAGTAGAATTGTTCTCCAAAATCAGTGTACTGGCAGTGATTTTGGAGCCCTATTCTTGACCTGCATCTTCTCCCGCAGTGAGGGCATTGGTTTCCAGGTGGAAGGAGTTCCTGGTCGGGGTTGGCTTGATGCACCTTCCTCTTGGCACATTTCTCTCTTTTGCCTTCCATTTGTGCCTCTTCAAATTCTACAGCACTGCTGGTCATAGGTGACCTCCAGTTGGAGTGCTTGCAGGCCAGGGCTTCCCAGTTCTCAGTGTCTATGCCAGAGTTTTTAAGGTTGGCTTTGAGCCCATCTTTAAATCTCTTTTCCTGCGCACCAACATTCTGTTTTCCGTTCTTGAGTTCGGAGTAGAGCAACTGCTTTGGGAGACAGTGGTTGGGCATATGGACAATATGGCTGGTCCAGCGGAGTTGATGGCGGAGGACCATCATTTCAGTGCTGGTGGTCTTTGCTTCTTCCAGCATCCTGACATTTGTCCACTTGTCTTCCGAAGAGATATATACTGAATTTGGGACTGGTGTCCAGATAGGTAAGTGTCCAGACAGGTCAGGACTGTATCAGTCCTCCTGGGACTTCCTTTGTGTGGCTATCACCTTACCAGTCCTTAAGCACTGTAAAAGCACATGGCTGTAGATGCAACTTTCTCTCCTCCTTTCTGGTTGCACACATGCCCTGTTCCAAGAAACCGCAGACACAGCTGTGACAGACAGATATTTGCATGAAACCCCTTGACTGGCAAGAAGAAGCAGCTGAGTCTGGACAGTGGACCAGGCCAAATTGGACTTAAACTGGCTGTTCACGCTGCCACGAAGCCCAAAGCCAGAGTGAAGCAAGAAAAGCTAAGATACAGCAAATTGTTATTCATCATAGAGACAGACAACGTTGGATTCACAGTGAATACATGTTTTCTGGTCAGTATGCCAGGCATGGGCTAATTTCAGTCCTCCAGGTGTTTGGGATGTCAACTCCCACAATTCCTAACAGCCGGTGAGCTGGCTGGGTTTTCTGGGAGTTAAGGCCCAAACACCTGGAGGATCAAAGTTTGCCCATGTCTTGTATAGATAAGCTTGGGGTCCTCCTGTACTCAGCACTGACATTTGATGCTCAGGTGTGGCCGATGGCCGGGAGAGCCTTTGCACAGTTAAAGCTTGTGCACCAGCTGCGACCATACCTCAAGAATTCTGACTTGACCATGGTGGTCCATGCTTTAGTTACCTCAAGATTGGACTACTATAATGCACTCTACATAGGGCTGCCCTTGGAGACTGTTCAGAAACTACAGTTGGTACAAAGGTGGGCAGCCAGATTGTTAACTGGAGTTAGTTACAGGGAGTGGTCACCCCCCCCCCCCCCCCCCCGTTCAAACAGCTCCACTGGCTGCCAATAAGTTTCCGGTCCTAATTCAAGGTGCAGGTTATTACCTATAAAGCTCTAAACGGTTCAGGAACTTCCTATCTTCGTGACTGCATCCTCCCCTACAAGCCCACATGATTCTAAAGATCTTCCGGGGATGCTCTTCTCTCGCTCCCACCGCATATCAGGTGCGGTTGGTGGGGACGAGAGAAAGGGCATTATTGGTGGTGGCCCCTTGTCTCTGGAACTCCCTCCCCAAGGAGTTTAGGCTAGCACCGTCCCTACCCACATTTCGTAAGGAACTAAAGACGTGGATGTTTCGTTGTGCATTTGATTGACGACTCCTGTGACAGATGATCTGAACTATGACCTGAATCATGACCTGAATCCAAATTCTTATATTTGATTACTTCATTTTTAAGTTAATCTGAATTGATCCTGTTAAATTGCTCTATTTCTTTGCTACCATTCCTATGCTACTATATGGTGCTATCCACCTTGTTGACCACCTTATTCTTTAACTAGTTTTGCATATTGGTCCCCTCCTCCCCAATAAAACGAGTCTACTGTTTCTTATGATGTTTGCTTATGATTGTTTATGCTGTTTTTATACTATTTTAATACTTTCTTGTTCTGTTTTTAATTGTATGTTGCTTTGGGTTTGACCCCATGTAAGCCGCCTCGAGTTCCCTCAGGAAGATAGAGGCGGGGTAGAAAAATAAAGTTCTTCATCTGCAGCCGATGCTTCCTGTCTTGCCAGGCTGTTCAGTGAATGATAGGGTTGTCAGAGAAACATAAAAACATGGATTTTCAAAAAAGGAATTGCACAAAATAACTATTTTTCCCACTGAATGATTCCTTCTCAATTTCTGGAATGTTCATAAATTGCACCAAATTCTCAAAACTTCAGAAATATGCAAGGGTACAACATTGGCAGAGTCCTGCTCAGGACAAATATTTTGTAAGATTCCACTTTAAATTTTACCAGCTGGAAGGTAAATCATTATGCTAAAAATGCATTGTTGCTGTCAGAATATTTATTTCTTTTAAAAAAAATAACAAAACAAGGTATGTTTCCTTTCCCAGCCTTCTCCGCCATGCACAAAAAGATGCCGAATTTACTATAATTAGTTTTGCTCTCCACAGATACCTTCATTTAGCACTGCCACCATTAAACAAGTGAAAACACAAATTACAAGCGACATTTATGTGATCATAATCACTCCTTGTAGCCTGCCAGGAATGTTTTCTCAGAGAAGAACTTATATTTTTACAGATGGCATTGGGGGGGGGGGGGAGAGACTGAGGCCTACAGAACACGCCATCTATTCCTGCGAGGCTCTCAGTTCATTAGTTGGAGCTGCCAAGCCGTGCCGAGGCACAACTGATCAGCAAATGGGAAATGAACGAGGGTATAGAATCCCAGCAAACCAAATCATTAACATTTGCTGTCTGCATCCTCGGAAACGGGTAAATCAAAAGCGTCATGATGTATGGAGACAAAATATCATTACAAATTGGGATTAATTTGCTGCAGAGGGATTGCCGACCTTTGCAGAAGGATAAGAAAGCATCTCGTTAGCTTTTGTTTCCTAATTGCATTGGGAATGAAGTGGGGAGTGTATCTGGAAAGACACATCATGAGGGTTGCTCTACACCAATGTTCCTCAAAGATTTGGTAGATGCAACCGGTTTGAATTCTTCAATCTCACAGATTTATTTTGAAAAGAAATGGATTGGGGAAAATATAAACCAAGATAAACCAAGATGCTGTGGAGTTCCCCAGGGTGCTATCCTCTCGCCCCTGTTATTTAACATCTACGTCCGACCACTTGCTGGACTGGTGTGGAGCTTTGGCATAGAGTGCTACCAGTATGCAGATGATACCCAGCTACTCTTGCGTCTTGAACCTGGAACAACTGCGATTCCTGAGAACTTTAAGCTGTATTTGGAAGCAGTGATGAGTTGGCTACGAGCAAGCAGACTAAAAGTCAATCCTGCAAAAACTGAGATCCTCTGGCCCGGCCAGCCGCCAGAATTAACCCAGTCTCTGCCTGATTTCGATGGGGAAGCTCTGGTTCCGTCTGCGACTGTCAAAAGCCTTGGGGTTGTGTTGGACTCATCGCTGATGATGGAGGCCCAGATCACTGCCATAAGTAAGCAGGCCTTTTTTCATCTTCGCCAGGCAAGGAAATTGGCATCCTACCTTTCGGTAGAAGCATTGGCAACAGTAATCCACGCAACAGTCACCACGAGGTTGGACTATTGCAATGCCTTATATGCTGGCCTTCCGAAGTCAACGACCCAGAAGATTCGGATGGTTCAAAATGCGGCAGCCAGGCTGCTAGCGGGATCATCTATAAGATCCCATATTACACCGATTCTGCAACAACTGCATTGGCTACCAATAGAACATCGGATCTCTTACAAGATACTGATCCTGACATTTCGAGCTCAAAATGGCCAAGGACCTTTATATCTTAGGGACCGCCTCATTCCTTTTCCCCATCAGTGGTCACCTCGATCCACCCAGGAAAATCTCCTCTACATACCGGGTCCTAGGGAGGCACATTTGGAAGCTACAAGGCGTAGAGCTTTTTCGACCTATGCTCCAATTCTGTGGAACTCATTGCCTCCATGTATTAGAGCAATGTCGGAGTTGCGACCTTTTGCAAAGGCGCTCAAGACTTGGCTGTTTGGACCCCACTGTGGTTATCCCCCATAGAGGCGAGACATAAGAGAGAACTGGGTAAAGAGAACTGGCTAACTTATCAACAAATTCTGAATAAAACAGAGAACAAAAAATTAGTTCTAAAACCCACTGATGAAATAAAGCTTTTAAACGAAAAATTAACGTGGCTTCAATATTACCAAATCCACCAAGGTTTTAAAGAAGATGCAAAACTAGGGTTTTGTCAAGATCGGGGTCTGTGGGACATAATCATCCAAAAAGAAAAAAGAACTTATTAGAATTTTATACCAGCAACTTTTAAGCTGGTCAACTGAAGAAGAAGAAGAAATAAAAAATTGTCAGGTCAAATGGGCAAAGGATATAGGCCATAACATCCTCACAAAACAATGGCAAGAAGTTTGGAATGTTAAAATAAAATATACGTGTTGCAATCCAGAGCAGGGAACGAGGCCCTAAGATAACTATCCACCACACTTGACTGTGAAAAACAATCCTTTTTTATTGAAGAAAAATGGTTACAAAATAAAGGGAAAATGCAAGTCAAAAGCCACAGCAAAATCAGCAAATATGAATTTAAATGAACAAAACAAAACCCAAAACCACACTGTAAAATACTGGAACCTGTTAGCAATCCACTAACCGTGCTTGATATCCTAGAAATCTTTTAAGGCCATGGCCAGGGAAACCGGGAGAACTGCCAAGGTCTTCATTAATCTGAAACGATGCCTGAACTGAGAAAATCAGCCCGGCGGAAGGCACTTCAAGCCAAAGAAATGGTTCCGTGAACCGCCCCTCTGCTTTGAAGCCATTGTTTGTATTTCTCTTAATCGGGAAGACCTACGCAAGCTGAGTGTTTTACTTCTGTCTTGCCAGATCTGGCCCCTTCTATTCTCATTAAGGTTCCCAGGTGCAAAAGGGAGTGAAAGTTCATGGCTTCGCTTTGAAACATTCTCATGAACACTGGTACTTTCATTTTCCAAATCTACAGAAGTTCCTTCCTCACTAATTTCAGGAGCATTGGCATCAAGAGGTACATTTTCATTAGCATCAGGAAGTACATTTTCATTAGCATCAGGAGGAACAAACAGAGAATCAGGTTCAAGTTCAAACTCAGGCTGAACCCCAACAATACGGTAGCAAATGACCTACGGGAAAATTGGTATAAAATGTTTTTTAGATGGTACCACACCCCAGAAAAGATGGCCAAATTTAACAAAAGCATCTCAAATAAATGCTGGAAATGCAAGAGAGAAATGGGGACTTTCTTTCATCTATGGTGGAGTTGTAAACGAATTAAAACATACTGGAAAGAAATACACCTGTTAACCCAAAAAATTCTAAAAATAAATTTTCTGCAGACACCAGAAATGTACCTCCTGGGGATATCCAGTACAAAACGAAATGGAAATCAGGAAAATGTTTTTTCTTTTAAGCACCGCAGCCAGATTGTTAATAGCCAAGGTATGGAAACAAAAAGAAACTCTGAAGGAGCTGGGGGTGGCAATGGCTGGCAGGGAGCTCTAGCGTGGGCTGGTCCATGAGGTCACAAAGGGTCAGAAGCGACTGAACAGATAAACAACAACAGGTGATGAGGATATTGTGGGATTGGGAGCTATTGATGGATTTTACCCATCATGGAGGAGGGAAGTAGATCATCAATATGATGCAAACAGCATTGTGCAATAGGGACTGTTATCTTCATTGACAGTCCAGTTACAATTCAAGTTTGACTGCCTCGTGCAATAAAGTTCTATATCTCCTACTTCCTCAGCTAAAGAAACATAGAGCTGTGAGGATAGCCTTGAGTGAATAATCAATAGACTGTTCCTTGTCCTTCCCTCCCTTACTCATAATAGCCTCATTTCCCCCACCAGCTCACCTCTTTCTACATGCAAATATTGTCTTCTAGGCAGTTCATGGTGCTCTAACACTGATGACACTGTATAATTTGACTAGTTACACTGGCATTAGCTTCTTGCTGAAAAAGGAAGCAGAACAGGGGTCTATAAATAATTAAGAAAAAGTCACTTACTCGCTTATTTTTAGAGCCAGGAGATAAGCTTCCACGATGGTTTTAGGAACACCACAGAGCAAACTGATAGCCCAAGGTCGATGAGAGGGTGGCAGAAAGTCCTGCCTGACACTGTGGGTCTCTCTGTCACAAAACCCAATTTAACTCCGAGGCAGGCCAGGGTGATCCGAAATCGATAGGAACTCCCTGTGCTTGTGCCAACATGAAGTGAGATCCCTAGCTCATTTTTGAAGCTGTCACAGCTAATGGGATATCACACGCTCAGCGCATGGAAGTTAAATGGAGACATCAAGGCACGAAATGGTTCTGGATGCACGTGATTATGCTTGAGAAGTCATTGCATTTCTAGCCAACTTACTGGTTTGACATACTGGATAGGTGTGCTGAGACAATGTTGAACTAAAGCTTAGGAAAATTTAGGTTTTTGGACTACAACTTCCAAAGTAACCATACTAACTTGGGGATTCTGAAGATAGAGGGCTGGAAGGTTTTCTAAGCTCGGTGCTATGTGCACATGTACACACGCATCCACACACACAAATAAGAAAGCAAGGAAACCATAAAACAGTGGTTCTTAACCTGTGGGCCACGGCCCACAAGTGGGCCAAAAGGACAAAAATCTGATCCATGAGCCTCCTTCCTCTTTGTTTATTTTATATTATTTTATTTCTGCTCCTTTTGTGCCGCCTGCCACTCCTTCTCTGTCGCTGACCATGGCACATGTTCTGTATCAGAAATTAGAGCTGATATGGTCTATCCCAGTGTTTCTCAACCTGGGGTCGGGACCCCTGGGGGGTCGCGAGGGGGTGTCAGAGGGGTTGCCAAAGAAAACACTGTTGCTCATGGGCATTCTGTGTGAGAAGTTTGGCCCAACACTATGGTTGGTGGGGTTCGGAATGCTCTTTGTAAGTGAACTATAAATCCCAGCAACTACAGCTCCCAAATGTCACGGTCTATTTTCCCCAAACTCTGCCAGTGTTCACATTTGGGCATATTGTGCCAAGTTTGGTCCAGATCCACAGTACTCCCTGGCTGCAGGTGAACTACAACTCCAAACTCAAAGTCAATGCCCACCAAACCCTTCCAGTATTTTCTATTGGTCATGGGAGTTCTGTGTGCCAAGTTTGGTTCAATTCCATTGTTGGTGGAGTTCAGAATGAACTTTGATTGTAGGTGAACTATAAATCCCAGCAACTACAATTCCCAAATGACAAAATTAATTTCCACCCGACCCCAGCAGTATTCAAATTTGGGTGCATGGGGGATTTGTGCCAAATTTGGTCCAGTGAATGACATCCTGCATATCAGATATTATTATGATTCATAACAGTAGCAACATTACAGTTATAAAATAGCAACAAACATAATTTTATGGTTGAGAGGTCACCAAACATGAGGGTGTCGCAGCATTAGGAAGGTTGGAAAACACTGGTTTATCCCATGTAATTTTCTGAATCAGCACCCAAAACCAAATCTAAAGTTGACCAAAAACTGATCTGTAACCCTTTTGGTACTAATGTTGGAGAGTGGTCCCTGGTCAAAGTGGTGCCTGCTCAAGTAGTCCCTGGTCAAGTGGTCTCTGATCAAAAAAGTTTGGAAACTACTGCCATAAAAGAAGACAATTTGCATTGTCTGGATATCTCAAGAATTTGCAGTTTGGGTTTCTTAAGAATAGTGAGGAAGGCACTGATGTTGCCATCAAAGAAAAGCAAACCAAGTATGAAGAATAAAGAGAAGAAGAGACATCGGCAAGCCAGACACCTAGGATGAGTCTATTTTAGCTTTGGTGAATTTTCAGAAATAGTGAAAGCTTCTTCTCAGTTTATTTTTTAAAAATGCTCAAAGGGAGAATCAAGAATGATTGGTGGATTGTGCACATTTCTATCTATAGAGCTTTACAATGTGACCTTTCTGGAGCGCTCCTGGTTAAGAGATTCTGAAAGTTGTATTATATAAAGAATCACTTTTCAGTGCTCTTCCTAGTTTCAATCAAGGGGCACGGTGGCCCTCTGTATCCATGGGTTCTGCATCAATGAATTCAACCAACCACAACTCAAAAGCTATATATATATATATATATATATATATATATATATATATATATATATAATAGATTTTATTTTTGCCACATGCTGAATGCACTGATATGTAGGCACAACTGCTGTAGCCTCCTACTATTTCATAGATCCTTGGGCTCTCTCTGGCACTTGTTTGAGTTGTTTTTTGCCATTTATATAAGGGATACTATTTACTGGGCTGCTGTGAGTTTTCCAAGCTGTATGTACAGGTTCTCTTCTTGTATTTTGCCCACATCTATGGCAGGCATCTTAAGATGTTGTGAGGTCTGTTGGATGCTAGGCAAATAATGTGTATATATTTGTGCAATGTCCAGGGTGGGAGAAAGATCTCTTGTCTGTTTGAGGCAAGTGTGAATGTTGCAATTGGACACCTTGATTATAATAATAATAAACTTTATTTATACCCCGCCACCATCTCCCCCAACGGGGACTCGGAGCGGCTTACATGAGGCCAAGCCCGAACAACAAATTACAATACAATAAGATAGAAATTGTAGTAAAATAAACAACATAACGTTAAAGTATAAAACATATAAGGATATAAACAATATACACAAAACATTTAAAAAAAGTAAACCATTACACATTGATACTATTTCACTGTGCAATTGTATATAAAGTGACTTGAATATCCATGGATTTTGATCTCCACTGAGGGTCCTAGAATCAGACCCCAGCCAATACATGCTTTGGAAACATAAAGTATTTATTTATTTCATATCAAAAGTATTGCATAAAACTAATAAAAATAGAAGGAACACAAAGTTTCTTTTGACCGTAAATGGGCAACAGTAACTGCATTGTCTGTAGCTTCCAACAATTCTTCCTCTGTACATGAGGCAGGACATTGCGGACAAGCATGCAGATGCGGAGTTGTCTGTTCTGCTCCACAGTTGTGCAAGGTGGAGGATTCTTTTTGGTGGTGCCATTTTGCCTTTTGATCTGCCCATTCAACTTCTGAGTCTGTTCAGGGACTTCCAAATTGCCCATTCTTGGTTTGCCCCTGGAGGAAATCCCTCATGGGAGACCATCCAGTTGGGATTTCCTGGTCTAGCTGCCCAGAGGGATATCCTTGCTGTTGTTGGGGGAACGCCAAGAGGAGTGGTAGTTCTCATAAAGCTTTTCCTTGAGTTGAGTTTACTGGGTGGAGGCTGATAGTCATGCAGTGGATGGCTTTCACAGTGTTCAACCTTATTTCTCTCAAAGTTAGCAGCAACTTCCCGGCGCACATCCGGGGGCAGGGGACGACAACACAACTTGTAGAGTTTATCAACAGGTGTAGGTTTAAGAGAACCTGTGATTATTCTGCATGTTTTGTTCAATGCTATGTTCACCTGCTTTGCTTCCAAACAGGGCAGGCATACTCAGCAGTTAAGTAAGACCAGGCCAAGGCTGATGTTCTTCTTAATTTCGGGTCTGCACCCCCACGTGCTGCCAGTAAATTTCCACAGGATGTTATTGCATGCAGCTACTTTGTGCTTGGTGTTCATGCAGTGTTTCCTAAATGTTAGTGTTTGATCTAAGGTGACACCGAGATATTTCGGATGGAAACAATGTTCAAGCTCTTGACCTTCCCAGGAAACGTTTAATTTCCTGTTGGCTCCACGGTTCCGTAGGTTGAAAGCACACACTTGTGTCTTGGCAGGGTTAGGCTTCATGTAGTTATCCTTGTAATAGCTGCAGAGATAAATAGAGTAAATATGGCTTCTAATTTATCAGAGTATTGATTTATAAATAATAATAATATAATAATAATAACTTTATTTTTATACCCTGCCAACCATCTCTCCAAGGGGACTTGGGGATGTTTACAAGGGACAAGCTCAAAAATTACAATAAAACACAACAGATTAAAAACATCAAATTTGAAAATATAAAAGCAAACACAATTGTAAACAACATCAAGCAATATGGCTGAGATAATTGTCCTCTCTGGATAACAATCCTCACATTATTTGTCCCCAATATTAAAATTGTTGATGCACACTTTTACTATTCTCATTAGAAGTCAAACAAGCATACAAATTCATACATACTCACCCCCCCCCCCACACACACATGTTAGACATATTTTGTGCTCAAAAGGAAAGCTGTGGTAACTATACTATGATTAACTTTTAAAAACAATGCTACAGCTTAGACAGGGATCATGCCATTGGAGTATGTGTGCTGTCATAAATTAACTGAGATGCCCCTGCTTTCTTCAGTAGTCACACAGAAACGCTTTCATTAATATATGCACACAAAATAAAAATTCAAGACACCATGAAACAGGTGATAAATGGAACCAATTATGGCACAGAATAACAGATGTTGCCTCCGTCCATGATATCTTACCCATCTTTCAAAACATTTCTGGTAGACACAGTCCTAAAGGGAATGAAAGGATGTTATCTAGAGTCTTTTCACATTTAATCACAATTCTACTTTCATTCCATAGTTATGTGCTAAGGATCCCAGGAATTTGTACTTTCATGAGTCATTAGAACTCTTTGGAGGATAATCCCAAGAACCTTCTCAATTGCAAATTCTAGGATCTAATAGTATGGTGCCCAGGAATTTGGAATGGAAATATAGCATTACAAGGTTCTTGTGGGGGGTTTTTCAGGCTATATGGCCATGTTCTAGAGGCATTTTCTCCTGACGTTTTGCCTGCATCTATGGCAAGCATCCTCAGAGGTAGTGAGGTCTGTTGGAATTAGGAAAACGGGTTTATATATCTGTGGAATGGCTGGGGTGGGGCAGAGAGCTCTTCTCTGCTGGAGCTAGGTGTGAATGTTTTAACTGACCACCTTCATTAGCATTAGAAGGCCTGGCTGAGCCTGAGGGAATCTTTTGTTGAGAGGTGTTAAGATGTGTCTGGTTGTTTCCTCTATGCTGTTTTGCTGTTGTAATTTTTGAGTTTTTTAATACTGGTAGACAGATTTTGTTCATTTTCATGGTCTCCTCCTTTCTATTGAAATTGTCCACATGCTTGTGGATTTCAATGGCTTCTCTGTGTAGTTTGACATGGTGGTTGTTGGAGTGGTCCAGCATTTCTGTGTTATCAAATAATATGCTGTGTCCAGGTTGGTTCATCAGGTGCTCTGCTATGGCTGACTTCTCTGGCTGAAGTAGTCTGTAGTGCCTTTCCTGTTCCTTGATTTGTGTTTGGGCAATGCTGCTGCGTTTGGAGGTCCCTCTGTAGACTTGTCCACGGCTGCATGGTGTACGGTAGACTCCTGCCATGGTATACGGTAGACTCCAGCCATGAAAGCCTTCGAGAATACATATAGCATTACAGTTATGTTGTATGAAAAGGGCTGCTGATGAAATGCCAGGATGACCAAGCCATTTTGGTAAGGTTTCCTAGATTTTCTGCTTGTCCTGAGTCATCAATTTTTGTGGTTCATTTCCAGACAGAAGACAAGGGTGTATATTATCCAGTTCTGCTGGGCTAACATTTAGACAAGAAGAATGGGCTTTATGCAAATTTCCAACACACCTAGTGCAGCAGTCACTTGCTATAATTTCAAAGGCTTAATTTATCAGATTACAAATATATTGTTGAAGGCTTTCATGGCCGGAATCACTGGGTTGTTGTAGGTTTTTTTCGGGCTATATGGCCATGTTCTAGAGGCATTCTCTCCTGACGTTTCGCCTGCATCTATGGCAAGTATCCTCAGAGGTAGTGAGGTCTCAGAACATGGTCATATAGTCCGAAAAAACCTACAACAACCCAGATTACAAATACTTTTTGGGGAAGGGTCTATGTATTTACTTTGTTAGTTTCCCCCTTTCCTACCAATTTCCATGAATCAGGCTAACAATGGTAAATGTGTTCTACCATTGTAACCAGTTCCACCCTAATAGCTTTAAAATTGAGGGAGAAAGGAGCCCCTGAAGTTTCCCCAATTATAATAATTTATGCACAATTAGTGTAACGAAATAGTAATGAAATTTTGTTACTCTTGTTATAGTAACAAATTTTCACTAACTATACTTTTGAAAGACTTTAGAAATAAAATGCCAGCACCCCCCCCCCCAGTTTTGTAATGACTTTTGAAACATTTTTAATGCATTGCACATCCCTAGTGACTACTGTGATACAAAATTTTAATAACCCACAAGCTACGAGGATTGAATGAAAAGTAATGACACCTCCACCTTTGTAACTTCTCAACAGATGGCAGTACTGTTATGAGGCAGGTACTGGCTTGTTCAGTAGACTCTCCTCTACAGTTCCATTTTGGCAGGAAGCCTTAGCATTGAATGGTTGTGTTGTTAAAGTGCGAAGGATAGAACCCTGCGCAGACGGCTGGTCAATGCGACTTAAGCAATGTGCAGTCATTGAATTCTTGATAGCAGAAGGTGTCACCCTAAAGGAGATTCATCACAGAATGCAAGCTGTTTATGGTGATTGTGTTGATGTGAGTACTGTGCGTCGTTGGGTGAGTAAGTTTAAAGATGTTGAGGTGGACACATCTGGCTTGCATGACAAACAAAGGGTTGGACGTCCTGTGACAGCAACCACCGAGTTTCACAAGCAAAAGTCATCAGATTAATTCAGGATGATCGTTGTATCACTCAGAGAGAAATTTTAAGCATAATCGGCATTTCACAAGAATGTGTGTGTCACATTATTGCTTTGCTTGGCTATCGGAAGATCTGTGCATGATGGGTATTCTGGGTGAGAGAACTGTGAGACGCTGGTTGCGGAAACAGAGTGTCAACTTCTTCTGTGACAGCTTCAGAAAACTTGTTCATCATTGGCAGAAATGTATCCAATTGTGTGGTGATTATGTGGAAAAGTGAATAGTGGTAGTTAAAGAGCACATTCTAAGGATTATTTCTGCGTTTGATTTATTAAAATATTCCCATCAAAACCCAAGTAATGAAGGTGAAGGCATTACTTTTCATTCAACCCTCATATGTTCCTCTTCAACAGCCCCACAAAACTTTTAAAAGCCTGCTGTTTATTTGTTTTTACTTTTTGATTTACCTCTTCTTCACCCCAAAAGTATTCAAGGGTAGCTAAGACATACTGGAGACAAGACTATCTCTGTGGCCGTAAAGGAAAGAGAGTGGGAAGCAAACTTATGAACTCAGGTCTTAGTGATAAATCTCAGCAGGTAAGAAGTTTAGTTCAGCAGGTAGCCAGTTCATCGGGTCATAGACTGGGATTCAAAAACAATGGAAGGACTTCTCTCTGATGGCATCAGAAGTGGCACGCAAGAGCTGGAGGAAAGGGACGCTCAGCTGGAACTGGAGAAAGGCACCTGCTGCAGACAGATGGTGAACAGCCTGAAATGGTAGCATTAAATTAGAAGTTGTCATTGTAATGACAGGGCCAGAGTGCTTTCTGGGGTGGGAAGATGTGTTTTTTCCCTTCATATATGTATATAGAGAGGAGAAACACACCTGAGCCCCTTCACTCTGCCTTTCAATGCTGGCCATTAGCACTATTTGAAAGGATGGAGTGAACATGACTGTGTTCAATCTGATACTTGTATAGAAGGATGACTAAGACGTCATTCAAATTAAGACTCATAGAGTTGAATCTGGCAGAAACCCTTAAAGATTGTATCTGGCAAAAGCTTTCCTAGACTGGGTCCAGTGCATAAAGGAAGTTTGCATGTGTATGCTTTCCAGTCAACAAATGGTGATTCTATGCAATCTTCCTTGACTTTTCCTTCAGTAGTAGTAGTAGTAGTAGTAGTAATAAAAACAAAGTATGGATCGTCGATATCACAATCTCAGGCAACCGCAGCATTGCAGAGAAACAACTGGAAAAGCTGACACAATATGAGGATTTATTTTATTTGTTTGTTTGTTTGTTTGTTTTTATTTAACTTGTACACCGCTACTCCCAATTTGGCTTGGAGCGGTTTACAGAAGCAGATTAAAACAATACAATTAGCTTTAAAATAACAATAAGCAGCAAGGACAGACATAGCCCTGAGTTGTTCACCCATCAAAAGCTTGTCGGAAAAGAAATGTTTTACAAGCTTTCCGAAAAGCAAGTAGGTATTTACAGATCAAACTGCAAAGACTCTGGCAGAAGCCAGTCAAGGTGGTCCCAGTAGTGATTGGCACAATGGGTACAGTGCCTAAAGGCCTTGGCCTGCACTTAAACACAATTGGCGCTGACAAAATTACCATCTGCCAGCTGCAGAAGACCACCTTACTGGGATCTACACGCATTATTCGCCGATACATCAGAGTCCTAGACACTTGGGAAGTGTCCGATGTGTGATCCAATTCAACAGCCAGCAGAGTGTCTGCTGTGAACTCATCTTGTTGTGTTTCAAACAACAACAACAATAATAATAACAATCATAATAATAAGGGTCGAAGAGAAACAACTGGAAAACCTGACACAATATGAGGATTTAAAGATCAAACTGCAAAGACTCTGGCACAAGCCAGTCAAGGTGGTCCCAGTGGTGATCGGCACACTGGGTGCAGTGCCTAAAGACGTTGGCCTGCACTTAAACACAATAGGCACTGACAAAATTACCATCTGTCAGCTGCAAAAGACCACCCTTAGATCTGTACGCATTATTTGCCGATACATCACACAGTCCTAGACACTTGGGAAGTGTCCAACGTGTGATCCAATACAATGGCCAGCGGAGTGATCTTATTTGCTGTGTACTAATCTTGTTGTGTTTCAAATAATAATAATAAAAGTATGGATCGTCATGTTGGAATCCCAGGCGACAGCAGGATTGAAGAGAAACAACTGGAAAAGCTGACACGATATGAGGATTTAAAGGTCCAACTGCAAAGACTTTGGCACAAGCCAGTCAAGGTGGTCCCCACGGTGATCGGCACACAGACCCTTTCCAATTCTTCTCATGCACTTTAGAATCAAAATGGAGGTTACTTGATTTTCTTTAAGACAAATGAGGCAGGTTTTTTTGAGTCGTGCACATCCCAACAGGTATGCCATAAGTCTTCCAAAGTTCCTAGTTTACAGGAACATCATTTTGTTGCTTTGTTTGTTTTTAGTAAAGATAAAGGTTTCCCCTGACATTAAGTCTAGTCATGTCAGACTCTGGAGGTTGGCGTTCATCTCCATTTCTAAGCCAAAGAGCCAGAGTTGTCCATAGACACCTCCAAGGTCAAGTGGCCAACATGACTGCATGATGCTCCATTACTTCCCGCAGAAAGGGTACCTATTGATCTACTCACATTTGTATGTTTTCAAGCTGCTAGGTTGGCAGAAGCTGGAGCTAACAGTGGGAGCTCACCCTGCTCCTTGGATTCAAGCCACCGACCTTTTGGTCAGGAAGTTCAGCAACTCTGCAGTTTGATCCACTGCACCACTGCTCTTTTGTTTGTTTTTCCACAATACATTTTAAAACATAAATGTATTATTTATTATTATTTCCAGTATTTCTATCCCGTTACTTCTGAACCCCCGAAGGGGGACTCAGGATGGCTTACATTTGGCAGCTCTTCCATGCCATTACATATAACACAGCAATATAATAACAATTAAAACAATAAGTAAAACATTCATTAAAATAGTAAAAAACAGTATCAATAGCCGTAACATCACTCCAGTCAATTCCATATCCAATTCCATGTCTAAAGTGCTATCTACGTCTGTTGTCCAAAAGCCTGGTCCCAGAACCACGACTTCGATTTCAGAACCACAACTTCAATAAATGCATCCAATCCTTTACTAAACTCTTGATAAGTAAAATCTTGCTTTGTGAAAAAAATCCTGATCTTCCAAAAGAGAGAGAAGGAAGGAGGATGAAAGAAAGAAACTGTGATCAGATAGATGTACACTCTCCGTTCCAAAGGATGCCACATTTACATTTTGCAGTGTTTACAAGGAACACTTCCCCATCTGGATGCAGTGCAGCTGTAGAAAACAAAACAACTGTAGTAACAAGGAAACATTTATTATTGTCAGGCGTTTGTGTGTGCTTCAGGCAGTTCTTTTTGTTTGAAACCACAGGTCCCGGGAAAAAATCGAAGTGTTTTGTGAATATATTGTAAAGGAATGACTTGATTGGTACGATTTCCATGCTCACTAACTCCCACTCTCTCTCTTTGTTGTGCCTCTGAACAGGCAGATCTGAACGGGAAATGAAGGCTACAATATTATTTTTTTTATAGAAACCGAAAAGAAAACTAAGGTGTTCCGGTGAATAGCAAGCGATTATCTAAAGCTGACATTAATGAGCTAAATTAACAATGTAGGTGGCTTTTCTGAGGAGGCAGGGGAGAAAAGTCGCTTGCACTCTCAATAAAAAGGAACTTTGTAATTTCAAGTGCTACTTGGGAGAGGCAGCTGCCGATCCGTTTCTTAAAAACTGTAAAAAGAAGTGTTAATTTGTAGCATAAAGGCTAGAATTATTGAGTATGTTTAGTTTGGAGAGGGAGATTATTAAGAGGAGAGATGATAGCCATCTCCAAATGTTTGAAGGGATGTCAGATGCAGGAAACAAAAGAAGCAGAGAATGGGGAACAGTCAATGAAATCCACAGAAGATAATCATACTGTGTGAAATCATAAAAGGACCACACATAAATTCATCGCATCACGTTATATAAAACCATAATTACGTTGGAACATTGTCTATGGAGAGAGCCAGTCTTGTGTAGAGGTTTGAATGTTGGATTATGACTCTGGAAGTCATAACCAAAGTGCTCTTCCAGCAGTCACCAGCCAATCCCTCTCCAATGCTAGAAATACACCTTAATGGTGTAACATTAGAAAATATTGACCATTTCCGCCACCTTGGCAGGCACCTCTCCACAAAAGTCAACATTGACACTGAAATACAACACCGCCTGAGCTCTGTGAGTGCAGTTTTTTTCCAAATGAAGCAGAGAGTGTTAGAGGACCGGGACACCTGTAGGAATACCAAGGTGCTTGTTTATAAAGATATTGTCCTCCCAACCCTGCAAGACATGGACTGTCTACAGATGTCACATGCAACTCCTGGAATGATTTCATCAGTGTTGCCTCCAAAAAAGCCTGCAAATCACTTAGGAAGACAGGCGGACAAATGTCAGAATTCTGGAAGATGCAAAGACCACCAGCATTTAAGCTATGATCCTCCATCATCAACTCTGCTGGACTGGCCACATTGTCCGGATGCCCGACCTCCATCTCCCAAAGCAGTTGCTCTACTCCGAACTCAAGAATGGAAAACAGAATGTTGATGTGCAGGAAATGAGATTTAAAGATGGTCTCAAAGCCAACCTTTAAAACTCTGGCATAGACACCAAGAACTGGGGAGCCCTGGCCATTGAGCACTCCAGCTGGAGGTCAGCTGTGACCAGCAGTGCTGTAGAATTTGAAGAGACAAGAATGAAGGGCGAAGGAGAGTAACATATCAAGTGGAAGGCACATCAAGCCAACCCCGACCGGGACCGCCTTCCACTTGGAAACCGATGCCCTCACTGCAGGAGAACATGGAGATCAGGAATAGGACTCCACAGTCACCTACGGACCCACCACCAGGACACTGATTTTGGAAGACAATTCTCCTCAGACAATGAGGGATTGCCTAAGTAAGTAAGTATGACTCTGGAGACCAGGGCTTGCATCCTTGCTTGGCCATGGAGATCCATTGGGTGACTTTGGGTGAATCATGGCAAACCCTGATTCAGTCCCTAATATCTCATCACACTAGAGAATGATTCCACTTTAAATCCGGTTTCTGCCTCCTGTAGAATTCTGGGGTTTGTAGTTTCATGAGGCTGTTAAAGGCTTCTCCCTAAACTACAAACCCCAGCATTCTGCAGGAGGCAGAAAACGGATTTTAAGTGGATCCATTCTCTAGTGCGATGAGGTCCCTAGTCAGAGTAGCTGGAGGGAGGAGGTGGACCCATTGGGGAGCTCACAGCAGCTGTTTTTGAGGCAAAGTTCCTATTCTGGCATCACTCCCTTCACCTTGGCTACTGGAAGAGATCTTAGAACCTTATGCACATGCTTCCCACATTTAGACAACTATATATTTTGGGGGTGTGGATGTCAGTAAAATTCGGCCTCAGAGCAACTGCTACATTGGTACCCACTTTTCGCTTTAGATTCTGGGGGATGAAAATATGCCTAAATTCCTATTTCACCCTCAAATCCTTGCTATCTATTACAAGATTATTTTTACTGCTGCAATAGTCTTCTAGAAATAATCTAAAACAAGATCTGCCTGTTGTTTGCTTGCTTTACTAGTTCTCTCTCTCTAAATCTTTCCTCTCTTATCTCTGAGTTATCTGTCCTGGCAGCTTTACTAATTCTGCTGCTGTGTTTTCCTTCTTCACTGAAAACGTCTCCTCAGGCTGGCCAGGTGTCATCTATTTGAAGTGCTCTCCAGTGCTAATCCAATTGAAAGATGAAGAATCTCAAGACAGGAGGACGGAGAAATGGCCTTCAGCTTGCTAAGAAACAGATTGGACAGGCCACGGCTCATCTGGCCACTGTCATCCCTAATATAATGAGCCATGTCGTATTTCTCTTTATATTAAGAGCTTTTCTTAATTTGCATCTGAACCAACACAAGGACATACATCAGTATTGTTTAAACAACCATCTATCTTGTTTTGTCTCTTTTTTGGGATGATTCATCAGTGGTCATTATAAGATACACCATTCAGCTGGAGCCAGTCAGTCAGCTTGACCATTGGTTCCTTCCATCTAGTATGAGGTCTGCCCAAGGGCTTCTTGTGGTCCCCCAATATACATCTATATAAATAAAAATGTAATGTTTGTTTGTGGGATTAACATAACTCAAAAACCACTGGACGAATTGACACCAAATTTGGACACAAGACACCTACTAACTCAAAGAGTGACCATCACTAAAAAAATGATTTTGTCATTTGGGAGTTGTAGTTGCTGGGATTTATAGTTAACCAACAATCAAAGAGCATTCTGAACCCCACCAATGATAGAATTGAACCAAACATGGCACACAGGACTCCCATGACCAACAGAAAACACTAGAAGGGTTTGGTGGGCATTGGCCTTGAGCTTGGGAGTTGTAGTTCACCTTAAACCAGAGAGCACTGTGGGCTAAAACCAGGCCCGTAGCCAGGATTTCATTTGGGGGGGGGGCTAAAAAATTTCAGGGGGGGTTTCGGGGGGGGCTGAGTTTCGGGGGGGGGGGGCTGAGTCTGAGTGAAAGAGGGTCTAGCCTAGCAAACCTTTTGTATCATTACCCCAATACCCCCATGCATATGGGATATATTGAGTATGGTGATCAGATCATGATATGAATAACATAACAGTTTAAATAATGCACCAGTAAGGCCTTTTTGCAAACCACCATGAGAATTTCGGGGGGGGGGGGCTGAAGCCCCCCGAGCGCCCCCCCCCCCCCCCCCGGCTACATGCCTGGCTAAAACAATGATGGATCTGGACCAAACTTGGCACGAATACTTAATATGCCCAAATCTGAAAGCAGATGGAGTTTGGGGAAAATAGACCTTGACATTTGAGAGTTGTAGTTACTGGGATTTATAGTTCACCTACAATCAAAGAGCATTCTGAACCCACGAACGACAGCATTGGAGCAAACTTCCCACACTGAACCTCCAAGACCAACAGAAAATATTTAAGGCCATCCAGTCCAACTTCCTTCACCAGGGCAAGAAAACATAATCAAAGCCCTCCTGACAAAGAGCTATCCAGCCATAGATATAGATAGATAGATAGATAGATAGATAGATAGATAGATAGATAGATAGATAGATAGATAGATATGATTCACACACATATAGTATTATAGATTTGAAAGGGACCCCTAAAGAAGGACAATAATATCTTGCATGTTCCAGAGTAGGCAAATCAGACAATCTCCCCATCAACACTGACAAAGAAGCATCAAGAAATACTGTTTACCCACAAGCATAAAGAAATTATATATATTAGAAACCAACACTTTCTCATTACTGTATTTTCCAGATCACCAAACTGGGCCACAGCAACGTGTGGCAGGGGACGGCTAGTTTATTATAATAGTAGATAGTACCTACCATGAAAGAGAAAATATAGACAAAGTGCTTGTGATATTCATTACAAGTGTTAACAGTTCTTTGCTCTGATCCTGCAAGGCTTTTATGTTTTTGTATCTCTATTTGTATCCCATGAATTCAGTGGGTACTTGGGCTCCATTTGCTGAAATATGTAAAATACATAAAGGCAAATCAATGTAAAGTTCAAGAGATTAAGGCTATGTTTGTCTCTGTGTCTCAAACAGGCGATCTATTCTCTACCTGGCAATAAAAGATACTGTGACTTTTTTTCTGTTTTCTTCTTTGACTCTCCCTTGCACCAAATGCGTGTATGTATATTTAATGAGATGATGAAATCCTCTATCTATGGCTCATAAATGAATATTACCAGCGCAATTTTACTTATATTGTGCGATGTTAAAAGTCTATTTGTAAAAGTAATTTGTACCTTAAACGATCTATGCTAGGTGAAAATATCACTATTCCTTCCAAATGCAGCGAAAATTGTCATGTAATGTTTGCCATGATATATCAAATTATGCCCCATTTGGGGGCCATGACTGTAATTTGAACTCTTACTCCATCTGTTATCAGAATAATAGAAACGGAAAGAAGATGAAACAATGATGGAAAACCTGCCAAGACTGAGGAACAAGCATCTTATATGGGAGACAGAAAACAAGCCCAGTAGTGAAATGTTTGAATAGATTGGACACTTAAAAATCCCTAATCATATTTGTGGCCAATGCCAGCTTGTCCCAATCTAGATAAATAAAAATGTAATGTTTGTTTGTGGGATTAACATAACTAAAAAACCACTGGCCGAATTGACATGAAATTTGGAGACTACATCCCTAACAGACCAATCACTCATAAACCCCTCTCAAAATATAGCAGAAAGGACTTAAAACCCCAAAAAGCTAAATGATGATACAGTGCATGTGCAAAAATGACAGCTCCCAGCATCCCCTAGACCAGGCCCTTTAGGGGAGGAGGTTGCTCCAAATGCAATGCTTCCAAGATGCAAGCTTCCTTCTCCTTGGAATTCTTTGAGAACATCCCAATCTGTCCAGATTTCCTATTTCCTATTCCTGAACTGCAAATCCCAGCAATCCTCCAGATAGATAAGATATATAGATTAGATAGAGATAGGCAATAGGTAGGCAGATCAATCAGGAGGACTGCTGGGAGTTACAGGTCAAGAATAGGTAGAGAGGGAAGAAAGGAGAGAAAGAAAAAGGGAGGGGGGAACAAAAGAGTAGGGAAGGAAGGAGGGAGGGAGGGAGGGAGGGAGGGAGGAGAGAAGGAAAGAAAAAAGGGAAGGAAATAAGGAGGGAGGGAAGAAAGGAAGGAAGGAGAGAAGGAAAGAAAAAAGGAGAAGGAAGGAAATAGGGAGGGATGGAAAAAAGGAAGGAAGGAAGGAGAGAAGGAAAGAAAAAAGGGAAGGAAATAGGGACGGAAGGAAAGAAAAAAGGGAAGGAAGGAAATAGGGAGGGAGGGAGGGAGGGAAGGAAGGAAGGAAGGAAGGAAGGAAGGAAGGAAGGAAGGAAGGAAGGAGAGAAGGAAAGAAAAAGGCGAAGGAAGGAAATAGGGAGGGAAGGAAGGAAGGAGAGAAGGAAAGAAAAAAGGGGAAGAAAGGAAATAGGGAGGGGGGGAAGGAAGGGAGGGAGGGAGGAGAGAAGGAAAGTAAAAGGGAAGGAAGGAAATAGGGAGGGGGGAAGGAAGGAATGAAGGAAGGAAGGAGAGAAGGAAAGAAAAAGGGAAGGAAGGAAAAAGGGAGGGAAAGAAGGAAGGAGAGAAAGAAAGAAAGAAAGAAAGAAAGAAAGAAAGAGAAAAAGAGGGGGGAAGGTTGGTCACAGCAATGCTAGTAGTTAAATAATATGGGATAGGAATACCTGATTTCATAGTCTGAAAATTTATTTCAATACTCACGGTGTACAGAGAATAGGATTAGGCTTTATGTACGAGCTGGGACTATTTGTTCTTCTGGCCCTGGATAGTCAGCTCCAACTCATGGTGACCCTCCAACTTATTAAAATGTGTTAGGAATCCAATTCCAGTCTGAGATTTGATAACTTTGTCTCATTTTACACCTCCTAGACAGTCCGGCATGAAAATGCTATTTGCCCTCTAGAATCCTCATCTTGATGGGCAGCTGTCCAAACAAAATGAGCCCATTTGAAAATGCATCTTGGTAAATGGACACACTTAAAATGTAGGCAAAAGGAGCAAATAAACTTCCTGGACTCAGTTGTGAGCACTGGATTCAAACGCTGCATATCATTTTAATATCTGCTGAAACAAGAATAGATTTGGGTCAACCAACCTCCCCCCCCCCCACACACACACACAATTTAATCAATTAATGTTAAGATTAATTCATAATCTGATTTTAATTAATAGTCTAATTCATTCATTTTCTGAATAACAACAATAACAACAACAACAACAACACTTTATTTATATTCTGCCCTTCTCACCCCGAAGGGGGCTCAGGGAGGATCACAGCAGACATGCACAGCAAACATTCAATGCCATTTTTGTATAGACAATACAAAGACAGACAGAACAGAAAGGAAATGTTGTTGATTCAGTGTCCAGCTGGGGTTTTTGGGTGCCAAGGAAGGTGAGTCCAGCCACAGGGGGTACTGTTGCTCTATTCTCTATGATGAAGACCCGTCAGGACTTCCTCTTTCCTTTTTGGTCGCCCAGCATTTTCAGATCTTCTTTCTTTATGTCATCGTAAAACACCTCCCCCGCTTTTAGCGGTACCTAATTTCTCCAATTACAGCTAAAGCTGTTTTTGAACTGCTTAGGTAAACAGTGAGCAGGGCTGACAGTCGACCGCTCATGCCAAGCCGGGGCTTTGAACTTGCAACCTTTTTTTTTTCCAGTTGACAGATCTTCTAGTTGCTGGTGATTTATCAGCAGTGGTTAAACCCCTGTGCTGGCAGGACTGAAGACTGACAGGTCGCAAGTTCGAATCCGGGGAGAGGCGGATGAGCTCCCTCTATCAACTCCAGCTCCTCATGGGGGGACATGAGAGAAGCCTCCCACAAGGATGATAAAAACATCAAATCATCCGGGCATCCCCTGGGCAACGTCCTTGCAGACGGCCAATTCTCTCATACCAGAAGCGACTTGCAGTTTCTCAAGTCACGCCTGACACGACAAAAAAAAAAAAAGCTGTGCTAAACCTCATTTATGAATTTTTTTCATTGTGTCAGAAGCAAATTGAGAATACAGTTATAATGTATCAAAAAACCACAAACAAAGTTAAAAACTTGGTATTATACTAAATTTCCTTTGACCAGAAGTTGGCCACTTGGAGTGCCTCAGGTGTCACTGTAATTAGGTCCTCCATTGTGTATGTGCCCCACATGGGGAGCTGGAGCTGACTGTGGGAGCTCATCCATACTCTCCCTGGATTTGAACCTCCAACCTGTCAGTCTTCAGTCCCACCGACACAAGGGGCGCCCATTGAGCCACTGAGGACATGAGAGAAGTCTCCCACAAGGACATCAAAACATCTGGGTGTCCTCTGGACAACATCCTTGCAGACAGCCAATTCTCTCACACCAGAAGCAACTTGCAGTTTCTCAAATCGCTCCTGAAAAAAAGAGGCCCATACATCTTGACTTGCTTCTGGGATCCTGCAGCCTTCACAGGCTCTCTAGAGCCACTATATAATATTTAGTTGGTCCCTTTTCCTCATCCCCGTACCAGATTTTAACTGAGGTCTGAAGGTAAGTCCAGCATTTCCTCATAATTATACAGTAATTTTTCTAGTTTCAGATTTTTTTAAAAAAACTTATAAACAAGTAGAGATTGGAATTTCGCCTCCTTTCCATATGCACACACATTAAAACTGCTCCCAAATTAGTCACTGAATTTCCCGTGTGTGTATATATGAAATTCAGGTGATGAGCTGCCGATCCCTGGGGAAATCAAAGCTCTCATTGACACAGACTACTGTTAGCTGTGCCGCAACACGAGGAGGAGAATTGAATAAGCAAAGACTGCAGTCGAAGCTGAATGCTGGACTTAATAGGCCTTAAATCAGTACCAACATTAACAAGATTAATTTGTCGGATTAAAAAAGGACAGATCTTAACTAACAGACTGCATCGGTTTGTATGTTCATACCTAGCTATGCAAATGAATATTCTAATGAATGTGCTTTGGCTCATAATTCCCGCCCTTCTGTGGGTTAGGAAAAATAAAGAACAAATTATATTGTCGAAGGCTTTCATGGCTGGAATCACTGGGTTGTTGTAAGTTTTTTCGGGCTATATGACCATGTTCTAGAGGCATTTTCTCCTGACGTTTTGCCTGCATCTATGGCAAACATCCTCAGAGGTAGTAAGGTCTGTTGGAACTAGGAAAAAGGGTTTATATATCTGTGGAATGACCAGGGTCCCATGCCATGTGTTGCTGTGGCCCAGTCTGTATATATGTGTTTTGTGAGTGTATATGTGTATGTATATATTTGTGTATATATGTGTTTGCATATGTGTGTGTGTGTGTGTGTGGTTTTGCTCATGTGTTGTAATGTTAATTTTTTTGGGGGGGGGCTTTTTAAGTCTCTTACGCTATGTTTTTCAGTGTTTTTATGAGTGATGGTCACTTGTTGGCCTGATAGGTGTCTTGTGTCCAAATTTGGTGTCAATTCATCCAGTGGTTTTTGAGTTATGTTAATCCCACAAATGAACATTACATTTTTATTTATATAGATAATGGCATAGTACAATATAGTAATATATAATACTGATATTGTACTATAGTGTACTTTGGGAGGAGAGGGAACCATTTTAGGTCAGTCTTGCATTGGAAAGCTTAGCTACAGGACGTGGATCAGCTCCACCTGTAGAGAAGCTTCGTTTCTCACAGCATCCAGGGGAATTCCGGGGGAAAACAGTTCCAAAGGACTCAAGCTGGAGAATCTACAAAACCTTGACTGGTAGGTCTACTCAGGATCCAAGAAGCAGTTTGGAGCCGGGAGTAGAGCCCACACCAGCAAAGTTTAGAAAGTAGATTTCCCAAGGAGGGGTTAAAAAGGGTTTTCCTCTTAAAGAAAAGAAACAGTTCATGAAGCCAGTTGCCTGTCCCTTGTGGACAAGATTAAGAAAGCCACCAGTTGATTCAAAGCCTTGAAGCATTTGTTTAATTTGTTGAAGATCTAAGAAGTATTTGATTGTTTGTTGAAGACTTAAGCAATAATAAAGGACCTTGTTAAACCTTTCAAGCTTCTAAAGACTCTGTATAGGAAAATCCTTAGGGCCTCTCAGCCGAGCACCCCGGCTTCCCACTGGTCACAAAGAGCACGTCCTGTTCAAAAGCCAACTGCTATAGGCCCAGTGCGTGACAGCACAATTACAATATAGTGGTGTAGTACCATATAGTAATATATAACACTGATATTGTACTATGCTAATAATATAATATATTGTGTATGTAATTGTATATATAACTTGTAAGCTGCTCTGAGTCCCCTTCGGGGTGAGAAGAGCAGCATATAAATGTTGTAAATAAATAAATAAATAATTTGCAAAATACGAATTGTGCACTTCTTCATGAAAAAGTAGGAAGGCCATAGGAGCAGGTGAAAAAAATATGTGCAAGGAGAGATGGTGAGACTCTCTTTGTGAGTATCCCATATTGTTCTGATATTTCTTTCTAACAATCCCTTCTTTACTGCGATTTCCTTTGATGCATTAGTTTCTTTATGAGTGCTGAATCCCAATCTTGCCTGCACCAAAGGCGTTGTCTCTCACCGCTTCCCCTTTTCAGGAAATTCACGCTGCTAGTAAAATTGTGTTATTAAAGATTTAGCTTCTCCAAAGGCCACATCAGTAATTGCAAGACTTCATAATCATCCCTAATGGATATGGGAGGGATTATTACATCCAGCTGTTAAAAGGGAGACATTAAGAAATATGCCCAATACGCTATTTATATTTTGGAAGACAACAAAATGTTCTATCCACCTGCTCCAAAATAAAGTTAGACTGGGGAGGGCTAGAGGATGTTTTGCCAGCAGTTATGAACGGTGTTTTTAAAACTGTTCTTGAAAAAGGATCTATGGACAAAGCAGGAGGTCGATGGGCAGAGAAGAAGATCTCTCTTAACCAGCAAGAGATATTGATGGATGTAACTTTTATTAAGAAAATTATTATTAACATTTCCCAATTGCTGGGTTGCTGTGAGCTTTCCAGGTTGTGTGGATATCTTCCAGAAGCATTCTCTCCTGACATTTCACCCTAATCTATAGCAGGCATCCTCTGAGGTTGTGAGGTTTGTCTGGAATTCTTAGTGTTGTTCTTTATTTATTAAATATTGCTCTTTATTTAAAGTACAACACTTAAAAAAACAGGGGAAATACAGACGGAAAACAATCCGGGCCAGCTAACACCTCCCAACAAAGGATTCCCCAGGCAGGAAGCAGCCAGCTTTTGAAGCTACAAGGGCATTCAATGCTAATCAAGGTGGCCAATTGCAACATTCACACTTGCCTCCAACAGACAAGAGTTCTTTCTCCCACCCTGGACATTTCACAGATATATAAACCTCACTTGCCTAGTTTTCAACAGACCTCACAACCCCTGAGGATGCCTGCCATAAATGTGGGTGAAACATCAGGAGATAATGTTTCTAGAACACAGCCATACAACCGAGAAAACTCACAGCAACCTAGTGATTCCAGCCATGAAAGCCTTTGACAACACATTTTCCAATTAAATTGTCTACCAAATCTTTCTTTGTTCTCTACTGGGAATTTTTCCATTAAATATTATTCAGAATAATGGGCAATCATAATCAGGAACCACATGTGAATGGGAGGATAGCTTGGCATGACATAGCCAATTGGATTTAGTTGGATCATAATATTACCGAGACCAACAAAGTCAAGTAGGTGTGCATTAACATTGAACAATTAATGCAGTCTGAAACCACTTGAATCATGGTTCACCGTTATGGAATCATGGGAGGTGAAGTTTTGCAAAGTGCTTTTGTAGGTCTTTCGGGCTGTATGGCTATAACGAACCATGGGGAAAGGTAGGGAACTTTATTTTGATAATAAAAATCCCAAAGATGCTTCACCAAATTATAACAACCACCCAGCAACCTACCAAATTATAACAATGACACTACCACCACAGATTAGCTCACCAAAAATATGAGGGAGATTAGTTGTTAAACCAACTGAATTTTTTAAAGTTAGGTACTGGGAACCACTGAAATTGAGAGACTTCAAATGATTCTTTAAAAGATTTCCGCTGCCACCATATTACTAATGCACAGGCTGAGGTACTATTGAGAGGTTGTTCAGTAACACACTCTGTGTTACTCTAGAGCAGGGGTCCTCAAACTTTTTAAACAGAGCGCCAGGTCACAGTCCCTCAAACTGTTGGAGGGCCGGATTATAAATTGAAAAAAAACAACCATGAATGAATTTCTATGCACACTGCAAATATCTTATTTGTAATGCAAAAACACTTAAAACAATAAAATAATTAAAATGAAGAACAATTTTAACAAATATAAACGTATTAGTATTTCAATGGGAAGTGTGGACCTGCTTTTGGCTGATGAGATAGGGTTGTTGTTGTTGTTGTTGTTGTTGTTGTTGTGTGCTTTCAAGTCATTTCAGACCTCGGTTGACCCTGAGCGAGGGCTGGGTAAATGACCTTAGAGTGCCGTATCTGGCCCCCAGGCTTTAGTTTGAGGACCCCTGCTCTAGAGTTTCTTTGGGGTTGTTAAAAGCTGACTTGAATAACACTTTTATCACAAAGGTATTCACATTGAGGCTGGTATAAGTTGATAAAAATAATAAGAATGTTTATTGAACAGACTTGAATATTCCAGGTACAAATGCTTGATGGTTTCAGTAAAAATCTGGCATACAAAAGCTTGTGGTTACATTTGAGAAGAGATCTTAAAACTTCTGGGTTACAAGACTTAAAGTTTCAACACAGAAAATTACTTCAGGAAATGAATCTCTGAAAGTAACTACCACAAAAATTCCCCTTAGGAATCTAGCCAAAACCTGAACTAGCCTTCCTTAGGAAAAGAATAGACCACTAACAGGGTACTGCTCCACAAAACAGTATTCCAGCTATTTCCTCAATAACTGTTCTGAATACTACACAAAAGATTGACCCAAACTTCTTCTTCAAAACCCAAAATGCTCTCACTAACACCCACGCTTCTTCTCTCTACCTGTTCCAAATTCACACTGGCCAACTGGGATCTCAAACCTCGCTCCCCAGTGAGATTAGATCGGCGTCCTCCCTCCTTTCCTTTAGGAAAAAACTGAAATTGTGGTTTTGGAACCATGCTTTTGGCTAGCTGGCACAACGGCACTTTGGACATTGAACTGGACCATATGATTGTTATGATAATGGAAACGGCTATTAGACTGTATAACTAATGTTATTGTTTTTAATCTATTGTGTATTTATATTGTTGTTATACTGTGATATTGTGGCATCGAATTGTTGTCGGTGTTAGCCACTCTGAGTCCCCCCTCGGGGGTTGAGAAGGGCAGGGTAGAAATGTTGTAAATAATAATAAAAAATGCACTCAAAGGCAGTGTTTTTTCCACTATTGGCAAGCCAAGATAACATTGTGACCCTATGTAACTGCACAGGGAACCAAATTATTTTGAACATTTGCAGTCCAGCTTCTGTGAAAGGAGAGAAGGCTTTCATTTCACACGGCTTAAAATCAGGAGGCTGATTGCAACAGAAAAGGGGAAAAAAGAGCGCATAGGAGACCCCAACAACCATCCTGGATAAAAGGTGGCTGACCTGAAAAGAGAGCTGAGGAACTAGAAGCACTAAAGAAGAGACAGAATTGCACATTAGAAGAATGAAAGAAAAATTAAAGGTCTTGACATTCTCCTCTAGGGAACCCAAGGAAGATAGATTTCCTAAGCATTGAGGTTAGACCCTCACAGAACTGCTCTACCTTTAAGATTTGCAGGCTGTTTGGACTCCTGCCAGTTGGGTTACTGCTGTCATCGCAAGTATTAGGATACGGCAAGCTTAAGAGGGCAATAGACCCAAGCGGCAGTAAGTGTGAGGCCAGGAAGGGAGAAGAGGTTGCATTTCATACATTGATTTAAACTAAGCAGGCAATTCTTTGGCTGAAGGCTCCCAAGTCTGAAAGAATGTTTATGCTGTGACAGCACAAACCATCATCATCAATATTTATTGTACATGTGGAATTTATTTGACCCAGCCGTAACCCTGAAACAAAAGCGATAGCGAAGGAGAAAGGAATTGACAATTCAAAGCCATCAGGTTGCATAAAGCAGCAAAGTGGCAAAGATAGGGATGTATGAACATATTGAATAAGTCCAACAGGAAATAAAACACTTGATTGGCATGAAGGCCCCATATTTATCATCGTAAGGCAAAATAGCCACAGATAGAGTGAAGAAACTGATATCGTATTAGTGGCATCTGCAGCCACTCTTTTGGATTAATGCAGAGATTCATATTCACCAACAAAGCATCCCTGGAGCTGCTATAGAGTCATTGCAGCCCATTAACCAAACATCATCCAGACAGAGTGTCAATGAATGGATGTGATTGTGCAAAGTGCAACCTCAAAGTGCAATGCACATTAACAATATCCTAAAGGAAACATTGATACACAACATTGCTGTGTTTGTGAGTCTGTTTTTATCCATGAACTAACCGTCCCCTACCACGCTTTGCTGTGGCCCACATGGGGGTTATATGTGGGAAGTTTGCCCCAATTCTATAATTGGTGGGGTTCAGGAATGCCAGCCTGGGTCAGAGTGAGAGTCTGACCAATTTGTGTAGCTTGCTGTCGACCTTTGTAGCCCGAAAGACAGTTGCATCTGTCAAGTAGGAAATTTAGATACCGCCTACGCGGGGTGGCTAATTTAACTAATTTACGACACCATAAAAATCTCCAGCAAGCATACAAAGAATGAGGAAGTACTTCATCAGTGTGACAAATGGACGGTGAAGCAACAGCTCCCCTGGTGGCCCCTGGTGGCCAGAATACCCCCATGAAAAAGTTGGAATTTTAAATTACCTCTGTGTCTGTCTATATGTGTTGTGTGTCTATGGCATTAAATGTTTGCCATGTATATGTACATTGTAATCCGCCCTGAGTCCCCTGCAGAGTGAGAAGGGCGGAATATAAATACTGTAAATAAATAATAAATAAATGTTCATTAGATGTTTTCTAAATGACAGGAGAGCAGATCGTTTTTGCTTGCAGTCACTGTTGCATAGTTATAAACTCCTTATGTATCTCTACATTAGCAATGCTAAACTCTGGCCATGGGGAGGTGCTCTTGTTCAATTTCCAAGCTGTGGAGCCTGTTGTCCATAGATAACTCCTGGTCGTGTTGCCGGCATGGATACATGGGCACTTTTATTACCTTCCTGTCAAAACGGTACCTATTGCTCTACTCACATTTGCATTTTTTCGAACTGCTAGGTATGCAGGAGCTAGGTCTAACAGCGGGAGCTCACCCTGACCTGCGGCTTCAAACTACCAACCTTTAGGTCAGCAGATTCAACATTTCAATGGTTTCGGTTGTTGTACATTTTTCGGGCTATATGGCCATGTTCTAGAAGCATTCTCTCCTAACGTTTTACCTGCATCTGTGGCAGGCATCTTCAGAGGTTGTGAGGTCTAACCCACTGTACTACTGCTTATATATTGAATATATAGTGATCATGAATATGAACTTCTCACAAATGCACACCTCTGCATCTTTTAAATAGTACCTGGTCTTAACTGGGTTTATATTTTTTGCTGTCACGCGCTGGGCCTGTGAAAAAGTCTGTAGACAGGATGTGTTTTCTGAATGCCCAATGGGATGCTGGGGGTGCCTCGGCTGAGAGACCTTTCGGATTTCCCCACACAAAGTTCTTTTAAAGACTTAGAAAGTTCAACAAAGTTTTTATTGTTGCTTAAATCTTCAATAAATCAAACAAATACTTCAAGGCTTTGGATCAACTGGTGGCTTGTTTAAATCTTGTCCACAAGGGACAGGCAACTTTATTCATAAACTGTTTCTTCCTCCTGCAAGGAAAATCCTTGACCCCTCCCTGGGCAATCTGGCTTAAGCTCTGCTGGCCTGGGCTCCTACACCCGGTCCAAATTGGGTTATGGCTGCTGTGAGTGGTCCTTACCAAACAGAGTCCTTTAGTAGATTTCCAAGAGGAAAGAAGGCTTTCAGTTCCCAGCGAAGGCTGTCTGTAGAATTGTGGAGCTAAATTCCCCAACAAAGGCTATGCTGTAGTTCTCTGTAGAGCTGTGGGACTGGATCCCCCCAGCAAAGCTATAAACGACGAAGCTTTCTACAGGTGGAACTGATTCACGTCCTGTACGAAAGGCTTCTCTGTGTGAACTGAACTAGAGATCCCCTTTTCCCCTCCTTAACCCAGAAAAAGGGGCGGAACTAAAAAACATAATGATAATTGATGGGTCATTGGCCCTATGCTTGCAAACTAAGGGAAGACACCTTATTGCAAAATGCATGGAACTTTGGAATACATGCAAACACTCAATAGAAAGGAAAAGACGTTGGAGCTCCTGGTACAGCCGTACCAGCACAATTTACTTGCTGTAACAGCCATTTTGTAGCAATTAAGAATCAGCAGAGTTAAGGCTAAGTATCAAAAGTGTTTTTTCAAGCAATAACATATAGCTCAACATATGCCAACAAGAAATAATAATCAACATTTAACAATTATGGATGAACACTTAAAGGATCACAGAAAAATATTTGTAACCTCCATTTTCACCAAGCATTTAATTGGTGAAAATACACAAAAAATAAGCATTTTTAAATGTTTCCTACATATATGTATTATGGGAAAAATTCTTCATAGTGCTTTTCTCTGTTTATTTGCAATTATGTACACAGGGTTTATGTGACACAGTGTGGAACATTTTGGATTTTGTTGTTGTATAAATAAAAAAAACAGTGAAACTACCGCTCTAGCTGTAAAAATTGACTGTAATTCCCTTTGCTCAAGTTTTCTAATAAAGTCTCAATTAATATACGTATATCTTCCAAACACAAAACACAGTTCATAACTGTTTGTATTCATTTTACAGTCTCTTGATTGGTTGAAGTTGCATTAATTGCAGCCATTAGGAACAGACAATTTGCAAACGGTGAAAAAGAAAATCAGAGTTAAAGAAAAAGAAGAAGAACCTCTATGGTGCAATTTAGCAGGTCGCATGATTGGAGCAATAAAATTACATTTATGAACATAATTCTTCTGAAATGATTTTCTTCTTTCTGATCTTCTTTGAAAAGAAATGTAAACAGATGTAATGATTTGCATCTTGCAAATTCGGTTCTGCCACTTAAATATCCTGGGGTTAAACATCTTATTTTTCGATTTAATTTAAAAGATGTTGTGTCTTCAGCTTAGAGCCAGACTATCTATAATCAAAGTAAAGATGGGTGAAATGGGGAATTATCCTTTTAGGGATTGACCTCTTGTTTTCTCCGTTCACCAAACCTTTGGAACCAGCTCCAAATAAACCTGCTGGGAAAATTAAACTCATCATTGGGCTAAAAGAGAATTTATACATCCATATTATAATATGAACATAACACATTCAATACACAACATGAAACTCAATTATCCTTCCAAAGGTGTGTTTCTTCTTTTGAGTGAAAAAGAGCATAAACTATTAGGGAACATGTGTGTTTACACAAATATACTGTGTGGATCATAATAAATTGTGGCAAGTGCTTGGTTGTATGGGAAGACCAAGTCACCTGACTCCTGAGGAATCTGTATAATGACAAAGTAGCAACAGTAAGAACATACCACGGAACAACAGACTGGTTCAAGATTGGGAAAGGAGTACGGCAGAGCTACTCTCACCCAACCTATTCAACTTGTATGCAGAACACATCATGCAACGTGCGGCGCTTGATGAAGCCAAGGCTGGAGTCAAAATTTCTGGAAGAAACATTAACAACCTTAGATATGCAGATGATGCCACTTTGATGGCTGAAAGCAAGGAGGAGCTGAGGAGCCTTCTAACCAAGGTGAAAGAAAAAAGTGCAAAAGCTGGGTTGCAGTTAAAAAAAAATTATGGCAACCAGACTGATTAATAACTGGCAAATAGAGAGTGAAATCATGGAGGCAGTGACAGACTTTGTATTTCTAGGCGCAAAGATTACTGCAGACACAGACTGCAGCCTGGAAATCAGAAGACATTTACTTATTGGGAGGAGTGCAATGGCCAATCTCGATAAAATAGTGAAGAGTAGAGACATCACACTGGCAATGAAGATCCCCGTAGTCACCTATGGATGCAAGAGCTTGACCATAAGGAAGGCTGAGCGAAGGAAGAGAGATGCTTTTGAACTATGGTGTTGTAGGAAAATGCTGAGAGTGCCTTGGACCATCAGAAGATCAAACCAGTCTATACTACAAATAATGCCTCACTACTCATTGGAGGGAAAGATATTAGCAGTAAAGATGAAGTACTTTGGCTACATAATGAGAAGACAGGAAAGCTTGGAGAAGATAATGATGCTGGGGGAAATGGAATGAAAAAGGAAGAAGTGTTGATCAAGGGCAAGATGGATGGAGGTTATCCTTGAAGTGACTGGATTGACCTTGAAGGAGCTGGGGGTGGTGACAACCAACTGGGAGCTCTGACGTGGGCTGGTCACTGAGGTCACAAAGAGTTGGAGGCGACTGAATGAATAAACAACAACAACAAACTGTTTAGGAAGCATGATGCTAAAATAAATTCTTTGAAAAATATGTTTGTTGTGTAGCATCAGATCCCAGAATTAATGTACTGGAACTACAAAGGAGAAATATGCCTCTGTCTAATGTTTTAATGTTCAAAATTTGGGTCAAACTAAACCTAAGATTCAAAAAAAATGAGAGAAGTGTGCATTAGCAAAATCATCCATTCCTATTGAAGGTGCTTTTCTGAATAGCCTTGAGATGATAAAAGTCTTTCCTTTGATGGCACTACTTGTTGCAAATAGCAACTTGCTACAAGCCTCCTGAACTGGTTATTTGTTATGTGTATAACTCAAATATCTTACTGTATTGTATATGTGTGTATTTGTATGCAGTTTTCCTTAACTCTATGTTGTGGGAGGGACTGCAGACCATGTGACCAGATCTGGGGATGTTCAGACTCAGACTCCATTTTAGTCAGTGCATGTTATGTATATAACTCAAATATCTTACTGTATTGTATATGTGTGTATTTGTATGCAGTTTTCCTTAACTCTATGTTGTGGGAGGGACTGCAGACCATGTGACCAGATCTGGAGATGTTCAGACTCAGACTCCATTTTAGTTAGTGCTAGTGTGTTTGCATCAGAAGCAGTACAGTACAATTTAGTTTGTAGAAACAGAATGCTTTAGAGAAAAGAGTATTAGACTCTCAAATCAGAAAGATGCTTTAGACATTTGACTGTTAAGAAAGATGCCCTACACAGAGAAACTACTTCAAATCTATCTGTAACTGAATCAATAAGAAATGTACCTGTATGCTGAATAAATACACAACGTTTGTGAGTAAACCAACTGTGTTACTTAAAAGGAAATCTGCTTATTTTTTGTCTCTTGAGAGCATTGTTTAAAACCAAGATGTTCCAAAGGAGAGTAGATGTTTTGGGGCACTGAAGAGAATACTTCTGAAACTCTGCAATATCTGATTTTGTGCATTGGCATATCTTTGTCCGTGACAGTTCAAAGAGATATCTAGGATTTCAGTTTAACAGCTGAGAAACCTAATTGCCTTGCATTAATACTAGTGGATATTTTACCACTAAGGAGAAGGTTGACTCAAGCGAGTTTTTAACACTTTTCAGGAAGATACCTGGTTTTCCCAAATGATAATGAATGCCATTTTCAAAAAGGGTTATGATCTTTTTCAAGGTCATGACTTTCCTGTGATCAGTGGTTTTCTAAAAGGTAATGGAGATTCACAATTTCCAAAAACTACTATTGTGCACCACAACATCTTTCCTAATGTCGATTTGCAATGCTTCTCCATACAAATTGGCATCCATGATATCTATCTAGCCTTCTATGAAAACAATGCACATTGATGAAGTCCTTATAGAGCGTGGCTCTTCATTATCACTCACAAAAACCAAAAGAAGAAATAGATCCTACAGATATTTCTGTATATGACTGTTTTCAATGAGATCAGACTTGGGGAAAACATCCTGTAAATATTCAACTCCATCGTTGGCAGAGGAAAAACCAACGCTGTTGGGAATAAAAGCTAGTTTCAGCTCTTGTGCGATGGTTGCTCAGAGAGATTTAGGTATCAGATATGCTATTTATCATCATCGTCTTTTTCTTTGCCATTTACCTTTCATTGTTTCTTTCTCTGCCACTTCCACACTGAAAAATGATTGCAAATTCCAGTGATCTATAGTCCCCATTTTTAACATCCCTCAAACAACCCCTATAATGCAGGAACCATCTCTTTCAAAGAAAGCATCTATGAATTATACTGATGGCTTTGGAACGTCAGTTTAATTTTTGTTCTTAAGTTTCCTGAGCAACATTGAGATGAATCGTCTACCAAGCACAATTTATTACACCCACACCCCAAGTAATATCTCTTCACAGGTCAAACTAATTCAGATGCAATTTATTAGACCAACAAGTAATCGCTCTTCACCTATCAAATAATTTTAAGTCAATGTGCATTCAGAATGAATGTTCCAATTAGTTATATATTAGCACCCCTACTTGTATTTTTCCCCACACCTTTTTATTAACCACAACACCTTGAGAATACACCTGAGTAATGCTGCATAACTAGGAGGGCCATCTATGCTGCAGAATTATAGCAATTTAATGCAATTTGAAGAGTCCTTGCTCCATCCCACGGAATTCTGGAATTTGAGGTTTGTTGTAGCATCACAGCACTCTGATACAGGAGGCATATACACTATAGAATGAATGCAGTTTGATACTACTTTGGCTTACTTACTTAGGCGATCCCTTGTTGTCCAAGTAGGATAGTCTTCCCAGATCAGTGTCCTGGCTGTAGGTCCGTAGGTGACTGTGGAGCCCTATTTTTGATGTGCATATTCTCCTTCAGTGAGGGCATTGGTTTTCAGGTGGAAGGCGGTCTCAATCGGATTGGCTTGACATGCCTTCCTCTTGGCACGTTTCTGTTTTTTGCCCTCCATTCATGCCTCTTCAAATTCTACAGCACTGCTGGTCACAGCTGACCTCCAACTGGAGCGCTTAAGGACCAGGGCTTCCCAGTACTCGGTGTCTATGCCAGAGTTTTTAAGGTGGCTTTGAGCCCATCTTTAAATCTCTTTTCCTGCCCACCAACATTCAGTTTTCCATTCTTGAGTTCGGAGTAGAGCAACTGCTTTGGGAGACGGTGGTCGGGCATCCGGACAACGTGGCCGGTCCAGTGGAGTTAATGGCGGAGGACCATTGCTTCAATGCTAGTGGTCTTTGATTCTTCCAGCACGCTGACATATGTCTGCATGTCTACTTAACATGGTCAGTCCAGCTGAGTTGATGGCGGAGGACCATTGCTTCAGTGCTAGTGGTCTTTGATTCTTCCAGCACGCTTACATATGTCCACTTGTCTACTTTGACTACTTTGACTGTCATGACCCAATGCTATGGAATCAGGGGATATGTAGTTTACTGAGGCACAAGAACCCTGTGGCAAAGAAAGCTAAAATACTTTGTAAAACTCCCCTAATCCCATTGCAGTGAGACATGGCAGTGCAAGTGTAATCAAGCTGCATTTATTTTACAGCAGTGGTTCCCAACCCTTTTTTTGACCAGGGACTACTTTGACCAGGGACCACTAGATCAGGGACCACTTTGACCAGAGACCACTCTACAACATTAGTACCAAGAGGGTTATGAATCAGTTTTTGATCAACTTCAGATTTAGTTTGGTTATTTGGAGTGCTGATTCAGAAAATTGTATTGGATAGACAACATCAGCTCTAGTTTCTGTTGCAAAACATATGCCATCCAGTAATCGCCATCTGCTCGCACACAGAAAATCATATTTAATTAGCCTCAGCACTATAAGAGGGTTTTGAGAGACCAGTCACTCTAGTTGCAATGGTGAGCCCGTGGACCATATTTTAGCTCTTGCTAAAGTGGTTGGGAAACACTGTTCTACAGTGAGTTCCTAAAGTCACAAAGTGACTTTAAAGGGTGCCAATGTTGCATTTGTTCCCATTTTTCCAAACTGTTCTATTTCTTTACAACATTTTCAGAATGTTTACAACACTACTTAGGTTTGTGGATCTGCTTCCATTTGTATCAAATTGCTTCCTGAATAAGGGGGGGACTACCTACCATGTGGTCATCTTGTGGATTTATTGGACTCTATTTTTGATTTGTGATTTATTTATATAATAATAATAATAATAATAATAATAACAGCTTTATTTTGTACCCCGTCTCCATCTCCCCGAATGGAATGAAGGTGGATTATACATTGCACAAAGTACCTAAAACTATATATAAAATAAAATAAAAACACAGTACAATAACAAATAAACCAGTAGTATGTATTGTTGAAGGCTTTCATGGCCGGAATCACTGGGTTGTTGTAGGTTTTTTTGGGCTATATGGCCATGGTTTAGAGGCATTCTCCCCTGATATTTCGCCTGCATCTATGGCAAGCATCCGCTCTACCTCTCTACCTCTCAGGATGCTTGCCATAGATGCAGGTGAAACGTCAGGAGAAAATGCCTCTAGACCATGGCCATATAGCCCAAAAAAACCTACAACAACCCAAATCAGTAGTACATAAAACAACAATTTGAACTCAAAATAGCACCCAATAACCTATAGTGTCAACTGTTGTAAAAACATGGCCAACTGTAAACAAGAAGGGAAAGGGTTAGTGCAAATTGTAGCTCAGGAACAAGAGAATGGGATGAAAGTGCTATACTGTATCATAATTGCGGTCCATTGGGCTAGACATTTTCAAAGGCTTGTCTAAACTTCCAAGTCTTCAACTCTCTCCGGAAGGAAGCCTCGAATGGACTACCTTGGGACAGTGAGGTGACTGGGACCCTAACACTGTGCTCTGCCATGTTTTATTGCAGATGCCATTTGTTAAAAATTTATTATTGTCCTTTCATGGAAACGTGTTTTAGGAGCGGTGTGCCACTATGCTCAAACCGTTGGGAGGAACAAGGACAGAAGGGGACATCACACAATTTCCAGATTTACAGGTTACCTGACTAATGCAGCCTTTTCCAAAGGTCAGCTCTTCTGCTTCAGTGGCTTGGAGACTGCCAGCTGCTGCACGGCATACTGCTCAATAGGGAGGTGCAATGGCCTTATTCTTCAAATACATTTCTAACATATCTCCTATCTGTTGTCACTTTCTCAGAGGAGGTCGTCACCTAACAAACCTCTATGGCATTTCATGCAATCGCTCGTACCTTCAGGGACTTCAGGTCTCCTTCCCTCCAGCATCCTGCTGTGCTATCTACAACAGAATTGTATTTTCTTTTACATTTCTTTTTCAAAAATACCATTGGAAAAGAATGATAACATTGGCTCGCACGCAACAAAAGGAGCCCCTCACTCAGGTTCCTTTTCGAGATTTGGAGAATCCCAACCCAATATCAATTGCTAAGAAAATCTTCACCATCTTTTTCTTCTTATAGCAATCTATAGGTTTGAAGGATATTAATATCCTCATTTTCTATGATGCAACTAAGACATGGGGCTATAGGTTTGAAAGGGGTAACTGCACACACCATTGCCTTTCTATCTGTTTTGACTTTTGTAAGCTGGCTTGAATCTCTCACTCGAAAAGGGAGAGGTGATTGATGATGGTGATGGTGCTTTGTATTGTGGTGGAGAGCTTAAGTGTGTGTAACAGCAAATTTTGCTTTCTCTCATGGGCCGTTCAAGTAGTTTCATGCATATGTGCAAAGTATTGTCAAAATTCGAAGGCAAATTATTCCAGTAAATTTGGGGAGGAAGTCAATCAAACTAATGTGGAAGAGGATGGCCAAAATGCAACCCTTTAGATCAGTGTTTCTTGGAGATCAGGAACCCGGGGGGGGGGGGGGCATGGGCGGCTCAACCCATTAAGCAAAGTAAGCATTTGCAGTATAGTTCATTTTGCCCAGGGGCGCTCTTGAGGCACTCTTGGGGGAAAATGGACCTTGACATATGCGAGTTGTAGTTACAGGGATGTATAGTTCACCTACAATCAAAGAGCATTCTGAACTCCACCAATGATGGAATTGAGCCAAATATGGCACACAGAACTCCCATGACGAACAGAAAATATATATCAGTGATTGGTTGGGGGGGGGGGGGCGCCAAAATACTGTTTGCTTACCGTTGAAAATTACCTAGGGCTGCCTCTGGGGGGGGGGAGTGTCAGAGGGGTCGCCAAAGACCATCAGAAAACACAGGATTTTCTGTTGGTCATGTGGGTTCTGTGTGAGAAGTTTGGCCCAATTCTATTGTTGGTGGGGTTCAGAGTGCTCTTTGACTGTAGGTAAACTATAAATCCCAGTAACTACAACTACCAAATGTCAAGTGTATTTTCCCCAAACACCAGCAGTGTTCACATTTGGGTATATTGAGTATTTGTGCCAAGCTTGGTCCAGATCCATCATTGTTTGAGTCCACAGTGCTCTCTGGATGTAGGTGAACTACAACTCCAAAACTCAAGGTCAATGCCCACCAACCCCTTCCAGTATTTTCTGTTGGTCGAGGGAGTTCTGTGTGCCAAGTTTGGTTCAATTCTGTCATTGGTGGAGTTCATAGGGGGGGATGCAGTCATGAAGGACCTGAACAGTTTTCTTTTGTTTCAATTCAGAGACCTTAATTTCAAATTGTAAGTACAGTTCGTTACTACAAATGTGTACTAATTTATATGACTTACTAATTGCCCCTGAAATTGTGCACATGCCTAATGTCTATATGGGAGCCCCCATTGGCACAATGGGTTAAACCACTGAGCTGCTGCACTTGTTGACCGAAAGGTCGCAGGTTCGAATCCAGGGAGCGGCGTGAGCTCTCACTGTTAGCTCCAGCTTCTGCCAACCTAGCAGTTCAAAAACATGGAAATGTGAGTAGATCAATAGTACTGCTCTGGCAGGAAGGTAACAGCACTCCATGCAGTTATGCCAGCCACATGACCTTGGAGGTGTCTACAAACAATGCTGGCTCATCAGCTTAGAAATGGAGAAGAGCACCAACCCCCAGAGTTGGACACAACTAGACTTAATGTCAAGGGGAAACCTTTACCCTTTTAAATTAATCTCAGCTATGCTTTTTTTCTCAGCCATATTGTTTTGATGTTGTTTACAATTGTGATCATTTTTATATTTTATCTGATGTTTTTTTAATTGGATGTGTTCAATGTGTAATTTTTAGGCTTGCCCCTTGTAAACCGCCCTGAGTCCCCTTGGGGAGATGGTTGGTGGGGTATAAAAATAAAGTTATTATTATTATTATTATTATACATGTCTATATGTACCAAATGACCAGTGTAAGTGGGTCATCATACTCTTCTGGCCATGGGTAACGATAGACCCAAAGGGTTATAAATGCTTCCTGTTGAGCTGGGATTTGATCAGACTAGTGCACAAGAAGTGGTCTCACATTGCAAAGAAGATGACTTGCCACGTGGGGTAACCACACGCAGAGCAAATGATTCTTCCTGATTCTTCTGCTCTCATCTCTTGGAGCAGACTAGGTGACCACCTGTGGTGATGTGCCACTCACTGCCTTCCAAATTAAGACTGGAAACGTGAAGGAAGAGAACTGTCATATACGGTACATTAAATTGTCCAGAAGTCTCCATTAAAGTCAGCATGTGGATCCTTGCTCTTTTGTGATTACGACTGAACGGGTTTTCAGCCTGTTGGCGCCTGGATCTTTCTTTGGTCCAATGAAGAGGGTAATTTAGCTATCTGTGGAGCACAGCACGGTGAAACGGCTTTTCTGGTAATGAAGCACTTGACCCTTTCAACTGAACATTTCCCTTTAGTTTACAATTCCAGCTTTAACCATTCAAAAACCTCCACTATTATTCCATTTTAATGCCCATAAAATATTTGAATGATGAATGCCTTAATTTTTCCTAATGGTGCCTTTTCCACATTAGTATTTCACTTAAAACACTTTCAGAATTAATGCCATTCTGAAACTTCACATTTTCAGAGCAGTGTAGATTAACGAAGAAGAAGCTTTCACATTTATACACAACTTTAATAATAATAATAAAACTTTATTTGTACCCCGCTACCATCTCCCCAAGGGACTTGGTGCGGCTTACATGAGGCCGAGCCCACAATACACGGTAAAAACAATAACAACAGTAGGTTCTTGTGGGTTTTTTCAGGCTATATGGCCATGTTCTAGAGGCATTTTTCCTGACGTTTCGCCTGCATCTATGGCAAGCATCTTCAGAGGTAGTGAGGATGCTAGTGAGGATGATCCTCACTACCTCTGAGGATGCTTGCCATAGATGCAGGCGAAACGTCAGGAAAAATGCCTCTAGAACATGGCCATATAGCCCGAAAAAACCCACAAGAACCTAGTGATTCCAGCCATGAAAGCCTGCGACAATACAATAACAACAGTATTACAAAACAATAAATAAAACACATAATAAGCAATAAACATTAACAATAACACAACGACGTTTAAAAACCTATGGCTGGGCCAAATGTAATAATTAAATTAAAAAAAAATAATGCTGAGCATGACCAGGTGAAATATAACTAGGATAGGATTTTTGGAGAGGTATAGGGTGTTCAGACAATCCTAGATCACTAATAAAGTGCATTTAGGGACGTATTGCTGGGAGTTTCCTTATTCTGGGAAGGCACACTGGAACAACCACGTTTTCAGGCTCCTCCTAAAGACTGGAACTTTCCCTAATATGTGCATGCTTGTAGACAATATTCCCCCAGGAAAAATCATTTCATGTGCAGGTAGCTTCTTATGGGCAGAGCATAGTTCTGTGGTCATTCGCTACTGGGGTAATAGCCGGGCAGTTTCCCAGAAGCAGTTTGCAACTGGAAAAAAGAAGGACAGAAGAGAAGATATGGAGGGCAGTTCAGACAAGTAATTCAATTATTTAAACATCATGGTTGTTGTGTATCTTTAAGTCATTTCTAATATTCACAAAATATGTTTTACCATTTTGTAAACAATTCCATGTATTTTTTCCAATCCTAATGGGGGTAGCTTGGGGTCACTTGGGTCATCTAGAAGGGATGACCCAATCTTATTTATTTATTTATTTATTTATTTATTTATTTCAAAGTTTTATATACCAACCTTCTCACCTCATAAGAGGGACTCAGCCCGGTTTCCAACCATAAAAACACATACACATCGGTAAAACACATCGGTAAAATATCAAAGTACACATTACAATAAAACATTTAAAAAGCACATATATTTAAAACTACAGTGGTCAGTCATCATACTAAACTCAAATATCGAATATACACCATCTTCCATCCAGATCGTTGTCTCATTCTTCGAAAGCCTGTCTCCATAACCACGACTTCACCTGTTTCCTGAATGTCAGGATTGTTGGGGCGGTTCTGACCTCTGGCGGGAGAGAGTTCATCGGTGTTCATCATCCTCCATCCATATCTCAGGGTGTTGGCTCACTTGTCGAATGCCTGTCTCTATAACCATGTCTTCACCTGCTTTCTGAATGTCAGGATTGTTGGGGCAATTCTGACCTCTGGCGGGAGAGAGTTCCAGAGTTGGGGGCCACCACCGAGAAGGCCCTGTCCCTCGTCCCCACCAGACGCGCTTGTGAGGGCTCCTCCAGATGATCTTAGTAATCTTGATGGTTCGTAGGGGAGAATACGTTCGGAGAGGTAAACCGGGCCGGAGTCGTTTAGGGCTTTATAGGTTAACACCACACTTTGAATTGTGCTTGGAAGCTAATTGGCAGCCAGTGGAGCTGGTGTAACAGCGGAGTGGTGTGCTCCCTGTACCCAGCACCTGTTAGTAATCTGGCTGCCGCACGTTGTACTTGCTGCAGCTTCTGGGCAGTCTTCAGAGGCAACCCCACGTAGAGAGCGTTGCAGTAGTCTTTCCATCCTTCAGCATACCTCTCTTATCCCAAAAGCAGTAGCTGTTTGCCAACACTAAAAGCAATGGGGGATTGTCGAAGGCTTTCATGGCCAGAATCACTGGGTTGTTGTAGGTTTTTCCAGGCTATATGGCCATGTTCCAGAGGCATTTTCTCCTAGAGGAGAAAATGCCTCTAGAACATGGCCATATAGCCCAGAAAAACCTACAACAACCCAATGGGGGATTGAATTCCACACTTTCATTGTCAGGTATTAATTTATTTATTTATTTATTTATCTCAGACATTTATATTGTGTCCTTCTCACAACCAGCACCCATTAGATGCCAACAACAATAATAAAACAGAGTTAAACATTAATTAAATCATCATCATAAGTTTAAAAGACAATTTAAAAGAGAGAAAGAGAGAGGAGGGGGAATTTGCCCATACTTAGAGACCAGGTATGGGCAGAAAGTATGATAGTTGGGACCCAGTGCTGGTAATGCTACACTGGTTGCGTAACACGGCTCTGAGTTAGAGAAGGGAACATGTGTGTGAGACACAGCATCACGTGCATGATGCTGTGAGAGACACAGCTCCGACAGAGTCGACAAGGTAGTTCGGTAGAAAGGGGGCAGGAAACAGGCAAGCATAGTGATGTAGGCTATCTGGAGATCTTACGCAAACACGTCCAAAAACATAGTTGCATTTGAAGGAAGGATAAAAAGGAGGGGAGAAATATGAGCATAGGTGAAAAAGGAATCAAATCCAGTTACTGGTACGTTACTTCAGTGTTATCCTCCTATAGCTGCATCTCTCACTTGGTGTGCTGTCTCGCGAGAGCTGCGTTGTGCAACCAGCGTAGCACTACCAGCACTGGGTCCCAGCTATTATACTTTTACTGTATGGGCAAACCCAGGCCCATGGGCCAGATGTAGTTCCTTAGGTTCTTTTCTCAGGCCCTCCTCTCTCTCAGTATCCTATCCTTTCCTTTCTTCTCTCTTTCCTTCCTCCTTCCATCCCTCCCTCCCTTCCTTTCCTCCCTCTTTCTCCCTCTCTCCCTCCTTCCTTCCCTTCCACCCTTTCGTCTTTCCATCTTTCTCTTTCCTTCCTCCTTCCTTCCCTCCCTCCCTTCCTGTCCTCCCTCTCTCTCCCTCCTTCCTTACCTTCCACTCTTTCATCTTTCCATCTCTCCCTCTTCCCACCTTCCCTCTCTCTCTTTCTCCTTCCTTCCTTCCTTCCTTCCTTCCTTCCTTCCTTCCCTTTGGTCTTTCCTTTCTTCTCTCTTTCCGCTTCTCTCTCCTCCCTCCATTCCCTTCCACCCCTCCTTCCTTCAATCCTTCTCTCCCTCCCTCCCTTCTCTTTTTTCCTGCCTCCTTTACTCCTGAGGGATATTTATCTGCGAGAAGAGAAGGTAGAGAGGAAACATAGAAACCATATTTCAAGATTTAAAAGGGTGTCCCTTTGAGGAGCAGGAAAACTGAATTTCTGCTTCTTTAAAGACCAAGGCACAAGGGAGAAATGGGTTCAAATGGCAAGGAAAGAGATTTGACTGACAAGATTAGGAACAACTTCCTGAGAGTAAGAGCTGTTAGAGGGTGGCCTAGGCTGCCTGGTAGTGTGGTGGAGTCTTCTTCTTTGGAGGCTTTTCTGCAGAGGCTGTCTATTGGGAGTGTTTGGATCGTGCCTTCTTGCATGGTTGGTGGTTGGACTAGATGGCCCTTGGGGGGCTCTTCCAGCTCTAGGATTCTAGAATTATATATCAGGAGTAGAAAATATTGGGTCTAATGGATAGACCTTTTCTATCACCGTCTCATCCTGACCAAGGCTAACTCTTTTGGGATCCAAATGTTTCCCATCTCTCCTTTACTTTCTGCCTCCGAAACTAACAAAACTAACAAAATGAAGTTCAACAGTGACAAAAGCAAGATACTCCACTTAGGCAGAAAAAAAATGAAATGCAAAGATACAGAATGGGGAACGTGTGGCTCGAGGGCAGTACGTGTGAAAAAGATCTTGAGGTCCTCGTCATGAGCCAACAATGTGATGCGGTGGCAAAAATAGCCAATGAGATTTTGGCCTGCATCAATAGGAGTATCGTGTCAAGATCCAGGGAAGCCATGCTACCCCTCTATTCTGCCTTGGTTAAACCACACCTGGAATATTGTGTCTAATTCTGGGCAGCATGTTTGAAGAGAGATATTGACAAGCTGGAATATGTCCAGAGGAAGGCAACTAAAATGATCAAGGGTCTGGAGAACAAGCCCTATGAGGAGCATCTTAACGATCTGGGCATATTTAGCCTGAAGAAGAGACAGCTGAGAGGAGACATGATAGTCATATATATATATGTGAGAGGAAGTCATCGCTGAGCCTGGAGCCCCGGGTTTCAGCAGTGCTCAGGGGAGCTTTTGCACAATTAAAACTTGTGCACCAGCTGCGCCCATACCTTGGGAAGTCTGACTTGGCCACAGTGGTCCATGCTTTGGTTACATCCCGTTTGGACTACTGCAATGCTCTCTATGTGGGGTTGCCTCTGAAGACTGCCCGGAAGCTCGGCAGCCAGACTACTAACGGATGCTGGGTAAAGGGAGCACACCACTCCGCTGTTACACCAGCTCCACTGGCTGCCAATTAGCTTCCGAGTACAATTCAAAGTGCTGGTGTTAACCTATAAAGCCCTAAACGACTCCGGCCCCGTTTACCTCTCCAAACGTATTCTCCCCTATGAACCATCAAGATTATTAAGATCATCTGGAGAGGCCCTGCTCTCGGTCCCACCGGCCTCGCAAGAGCGTCTGGTGGGGACGAGGGACAGGGCCTTCTCGGTGGTGACCCCTCAACTCTAGAACTCTCTCCCACTGGAGATCAGAACCGCCCCTTCTATCCTGACATTCAGGAAGCAGGTGAAGACATGGTTATGGAGACAGGCATTCGACGAGTGAGTCAACACCCTGAGATATGGATGGAGGATGATGAACACCAATTTTAGTGTGATGACTGACCATTGTATTTATTTAATGTAATTGCTGTTTTAATGTTTTAATGTTTTATTGTAATATGAATTATGATGTTTTATTGACTGTATGTGATATTATGGTTGGAAACCGGTCTGAGTCCCTCAAGAGAGGTGAGAAGGTCGGTATACAAAACCTTTAAATAAATAAATAAACAAACAAACAAACAAACAAACAAAAGTCATAGGGAGGAGGGAGCGAACTTGTTGTCTGCTACCCTGGATACTAGGACGCGGAATAATGCCATCAAACTACAAGAAAGGAGATTCCATCTGAACATGAGGAAGAATTTCCTGACTGTGAGAGCTGATCAGTAGTGGAAATCTCTGTCCCAGAGTGTGGTGGAGGCTCCTTCTTTGGAAGCTTTTAGAGGCTGGATGGCCATCTGTTGAGGGTGCTTTGAATGTAATTCTCCTGCTTTTATGGCAGGGGGTTGGACTGGATGGCCCATGATGTCTCTTCCAACTCAATGATTCTATGATCCTAAGAGGAAGGGAAGGAAAGGGTAGGAAGTGAACTTGGGGAGAACCCCCTCCCTCTCTGCCCACCCACCCTGCTCCGGTCTGCCTTGCAGCCCCCAAGTTAGAAAGTTTGCCCATGCCTTTCTCATCAGTTTTGCACAGTATGTTGTAATTTGATGCCCATTTGTCCTGGCAGCAAGCCTCACCGAACTTCACAAGGGTTACTTTGGAGCAGATAACATATAGCACAATGCATAGCATTAAACATATAAAAGTTTGTTTCATTTAGAAATAATCCATCAGTCTCATCACATCCTCCTTTCTCCCTGATACAATAGGCACCTGAAGATGACTGTGGCAGTGGAATTGGTGAATCTGTGAATTTCCTCTTCTACAAATCCATTTGAAATGAAAAATAAGGTGAATTATTTTGATTTTCCCTTTGGCAGAAATGGGGGCATTTTCTTATTACGAACCAATGGGCCACGTCATAAATCTGTAATGCCTCCTTATAAATCATTCACCAAATGTGCACCGTGATTCATGCTTCTCCTTGCAGTGCATATTATGAGCAAATATGAAATAAATGCATTTTAATGGCACCTGATAGCAGGAGCGCTTTCTCTCCAGCTCAAAGAAAGAGGCGCCACAATAAACCCCAGCTTCCCATCAACTAATTAAACCGGTCTGCCTCCTTCCTCTCAACATCACCTCCACCTGCTAGACTGATAATTGGCCACTGTGAAGATAATAATGAAGCTAAAGGCTTGAGGACAATAACAATGAAAAGCAAGGAATAAGGAACTGGTAGCCTTGTATGTGTATGTGTCTCTCCTGCTCCTGAGGGAGAACATGCTCATTGAAAGCACCATCAGAGGACACTCATGTATTGAAAGACCTTTCTACCCAAAGTCCTCTTTGAATATCAAAATTCATAACAAAGGAAAACAGGTACCAGAGTACTGAGCAGCAGGCACCCATGGCAAAATGTGGTTTCCAGGTCTTCCGGGGAGTAAGTCCATTCCATGTTTCATAGAATCATAGATTCATTGAGTTGGAAGAGACTTCATGGGCTATCCAATCCAACCCGCTGCCAAGAAGCAGGAAAATCACATTCAAAGCACCCCCGACAGATGGCCATCCAGCCTCTGTTTAAAAGCCTCCAAAGAAGGATCCTGGACCACACTCCAGGGCAGAGAGTTCCACTGCTGAACAGCTCTCACACTCAGGAAGTTCTTCCTCATGTTCAGGTGGAATCTCCTTTCTTCTTCTTCTTCTTCTTCTTCTTATTATTATTATTATTATTAAACTTTATTTGTACCCCACTAGCATCTCCCGTAGGACTCGATGCGGCTTACAAGGCCAAGGCCTCAAGCAACAACAACAGACAATAACAATACAATGCAAGCAAATTAAAAACATAAGCAATAACAAAAACAAAACATTACACTATTACACAATAAAACCAGGGCCGGGCCAATGAAGGGTACAGGTTAAAAAGTGCTGGGTGTAAGAGGTGATATGTTGGGATTCTGGCCAAGTACAATGTGCAGAGAGTCTTAAGCTCTAATAAAGTGCTTCTGGGACATAGTGCTGGAGGTTATCCTATTCTGGAAAGGCACATCGGAATAGCCAGGTCTTCAAGCTCTTCCTAAAGACTGCCAATGTGGGTGCTAGTCTAATGTCTTTGGGGAGGGTGTTCCAAAGTCGGGGGGCAACCACAGAGAAGGCCCTGTCCCTCGTCCCCACCAAACGAGTCTGCAACGCAGGTGGAATCATGAGCAGGGCCTCTCTTCTTGTAGTTTGAAGCCATTGTTCTGCGTTGCAGTCTCCAGGGCAGCTGAAAACAAGCTTTTCCCCTCCTTTCTGTGACTTCCTCTCACATACTTATACATGGCTATCATGTCTCCTCTCAGCCTTCTCTTCTGCAGGCTAAACATGCCCAGCTCTTTAAGCCGCTCCTCATAGGGCTTGTTCTCCAGACCCTTGACCATTTTAGTTGCCCTCCTCTCGAAATGTTCCAGCTTGTCAAAATCTCCCTTCAATTGTAGTGCCCAGAATTGGACACAGTATTCCAGATGTGGTCTAACCAAGGCAGAATAGAGGGGTAGCATGACTTCTCTGGATCTAGATGCAATACTATATAATAGCCCTCCTCTGCAAATTACCTGCTTCTCTCTTTTTTTTCGCCCGAGTTTTTAATTAGTTTTAATTAGTTTGTCTTTTAATCATGACATGTAGCCCACCCATTGTTATTGTGCCTGTGTTTACTGTAATTTTCACATTGTTATGTATTCGTATGATTTATGTAACTATGATGTTATTGTTTATTGTTCGCATTTTCAGTTTGCATTTTGGTTTTGTTTTAATTGTAATTGTTATTTGGACTTGGCCTCATGTAAGCCACTCCGAGTCCCCATTGGAGAGATGGTGGCGGGGTATAAATAAAGATGATGATAATGATTATTATGATTATTATGATTATTCTCCTATTGATGCAGGCCAAAATCCCATTGGCTTTTTTTGCCGCCGCATCACATTGTTGGCTCATGTTTAACTTGTTGTCCACTAGGACTCCAAGATATTTTTCACACGTATTGCTCTCGAGCCATGCGTCCCCCATTCTGTATCTTTGTTTACATATGGTAATTATTCAATGCCTTAAACACACATACAAAACATTAAGCTTAAAATAAAAGCTTAAAATAAAATAAATTAAAATGTATACATATTCAGCATTTAACAACATTTTATCCATGCCAACCAGAAATCATACACCAAAGCAGTTCCGTAGTCATTGCGCAAGTTCCAAATCTGCTATTGCGCTGCTCTATTCTCGGAGAGACTGATCCCAGAGTCAGGTTTTTACTTTCCTTCTGAAGGCTAGGAGGGAGGGGGCTGATCTAATGTCACTGGGGAGGAAGTTCCATAGCCGAAGGGCTATAATAACATAATGCAGGACAGCCAGCAATGGATTCAAAGTGAGTCCAAGTTCATTTCCTTGTGTTACTCATCCTTAGACTGAGCGGTAAAGGAGCTATCCAAGGTCCTGAATTGCTTTTGAAGGCAGCAATCAGCGTTGTGGATCATTCCTCCTTCGTGGTTCAACTAAAAGAGGAAGTGGTTTCCCTACTGACATGGAAATCTGGCACTGATCACATGGACTTCATGTGTCGTTTACATATTTCTGCTTAAATTATATATCTTGATCAGTTCTGAATTTGCAGCCATCCATTTACACACCTATATATGAGACATTTATATGCCCCCCTTCTCACCCAGAAGGGGATTCAGAGTGGCCTACAAGATATATATACATACAATATATTATATTATTACCATAGTACAATATCAGTATTATATATTACTATATTGTACTATACTATTATATTGTAATATTATTAGTAATATTACATGTAATGTAAGTATATAATTATAATATCATATTATTAGTAGTATTATATTGCATTAAATTATAATATTATAAATATTATATGTATATGTGTGTGTGTGTGTGTGTGTGTGTGTGTGTGTTTATATATATATATATATATATATATAATTATATTATATTATTAGCATAGCACAGGAGACAAAGTGGAACTGTTGCCTGTCCCCCTCTCTCTTCACTCTGGCCCAGAGCAGCAGTTGGTGCTGGGGGAGGGATCCCCAACTGATGACATATGCAAGAGACAAGATGGAACTGTCCCCTGGTCCCCCTCTCTTCATTCTGGCCCAGAGCGGCAGTTGGTGCTGGAGAGAGGAGTCCCCAACTGATGACATATGCAGGAGACAAGATGGAACTGTCCCCTGGCCCCCTCTCTTCACTCTGGCCCAGAGCGGCAGTTGGTGCTGGAGAGAGGAGTCCCCAACTGATGACATATGCAGGAGACAAGATGGAACTGTCCCCTGAGCCCCCTCTCTTCACTCTGGCCCAGAGTGGTAGTTGGTGCTGGATGGAGGGGTCCCCAGCTGATGACATATGCAGGAGACAAGATGGTACTGTCCCCTGGCCCCCCTCTCTCCGCTCTGGCCCAGAGTGGCAGTTGGTGCTGGGGGAAGGGGTCCCCAACTGATGGCATATGCAGGAGACAAGATGGAACTGCCCTCTGGCCCCCTCTCTCTTCACTCTGGCCCACAGCGGCAGTTGGTGCTGGTGGGAGGGTCCCCCAACTGATGACATACACAGGAGACAAGATGGAACTGTCCCCTGGCCCCCTCCCCTCCAGAGCGGCAGTTGATGCTGGAGGAGGGTCCCTCTACTGATGACATACACAGGAGACAAGATGGAACTGTCCTCTGACCCCCCCACCCCACCCCTTCACTCTGGGCCAGAGCAGCAGTTGGTGCTGGGGAAGGGTCCTCCAACCGATGACATATGGAACTGTCCCTTGGCCCCTTCTCTCTTCACTCTGGCCGAGAGCGGCAGAGGGGTGCTGGGGGGAAGGGTCCCCAACTGATGACATAGAAGGAGATGAGATGGAACTGTCCCCTGGCTCCCCCATCAGTTGGGAAGGCAGTTGGTGCTGGGGGGAGGGCCCCCCAACTGATGACAAATACATATAGCAAATACATGCTCAACACAGTATGTATCCACTATCTATGTTAATGCAACTGGAGTGGAATAGCAAATTAGTGTGATGAAAGTCTTTAAAATCAGCTCTTGAAATAGCAGGCTGTCTTCTATAAAACAGGACAGATAGCACCCAGCCTGAAGTTTAGCAAATAAAACAAATCAAGAATTGCTGGAACACTTGGTGGCGAGGATGGCAATATTTTGCACTGTGGCAGGCTCAGGCTTCGTTCAATGGTTTTAGTCTTTTCCAATCCAGGGGTGCAATTGCTATTCTATTTGCAGGCCTTTATTGTGGGTGCTGTTTTGTGCGACACTCCAGCTGAAGTCTGCAGGAACATAAATAAATAATAAGTCAGTCTCAGAAGCTTCGCTGAAATGAATTAAGTCTCTGTAACAGTCGCCCCTGGAGGACTGTACCCAACATCAATAATCATCTGGTATAACAAAAATAGGAACAGTAATTGTCTCCCTCTTTGGAGATTATCCTGGTTTTCCTTTTCTCCTAGGAATGAGCCAAAAGAGAGAAACATATTTGTGTGTGTTTTCCCCTCCTCGGTGTCAAAAAGTAATCATTTCTACCCATGGAACAAACTTTTAGGTGAATATATTAAAAACTGGCAAAAGTATTTGCCTATTTAGAGTGAAGGGCAATATTTCCTGAAAGGTTGGTTTTATTTTTTAGTACTGGTGCAGGCTTCTTATATGACACTGGATCATGTCACAATTAGACATATGCATCAATTCATTTTTCGCCATTCCCTTCAGCCAGTTGGGTGATCTGTTTTGTTACAGGTGCTCAAAACGGCAAGGGCCCAGCCATTACGGGTTCCCATTCGAAAAGGGACCACGTGGCAACTGATCATGGCTCCTCCTCCCCTATTTGGCATCACAAATGAATCTTTTTTATTTTCCTTTATTTTCCTGAGTCTTTTTATTTAGTGGGATGTGTCTTTTTCTATTTAAAGCAACACATATTTAGAGTATTTAGAGTAAAGAGTAGAGACATCACACTGGCAACAAAGATCCGCATAGTCAAAGCCATGGTATTCCCTGTTGTCACCTACGGATGTGAGAGCTGGACCTTAGGGAAGGCTGAGCGAAGGAAGAGAGATGCCTTTGAGCTGTGGTGTTGGAGGAAAGTTCTGAGAGTGCCTTGGACTGCGAGAAGATCCAACCAGTCCATCCTCCAGGAAATAAAGCCCGACTGCTAACTGGAGGGAAGGAGACTAGAGACAAAGTTGAAGTACTTTGGCCACATCATGAGGAGACAGCAAAGCCTGGAGAAGACAATTATGCTGGGGAAAGTGGAAGGTAAAAGGAAGAGGGGCCGGCCAAGGGCAAGATGGATGGATGGCATCCTTGAAGTGACTGGACTGACCTTGAAGGAGCTGGGGGTGGTGACGGCCAACAGGGAGCTCTGGTGTGGGCTGGTCCATGAGGTCACGAAGAGTCGGAGGTGAGTGAACAAATGAACAACAACAACATTTAGAGTCAATTGAGGTAAACTGTAGAGGTGATGAAAACCTTTGATTTGGATCGGGACCTTATTTATTTATTTACCGCATTTGTATACTGCCTTTCTCAGTCAGAGGTGACTCAAGGCGGTTCACAGTCAGCAGTGGTACAATGTCATAACAAATATCAAAATACAATTAAAACAATTATAAAAACAATTCAACATTTAAAATCTATATAAATAAAGATGTAATGTCCGTTTGTGGGATTAACATAACTCAAAAACTGCTGGATGAATAGACACCAAATTTGGACACAATACATCTTTCAGGTCAACAAGTGACCATCACTCATAAAAACATGGGAAAACATTGTAGAAGAGACTTTAAAAAGCCAAAAAACAAAAATACATTACAATGCATGCACAATGCCACATATATACACAAACACACATATATGCACATATACACAAATATATACACAGATATATATATATATATATATATATATATATATATATATATAAACACACACACAACACATATACACAGACTGGACCACAATATGCATGCGCAAAACCACATATATACTCAAACACACATATATGTTCACATATACACAAATATATACATATACACAGACTGGACCACAGCAATCCGTGGCAGGGGATGGCTAGTCTATATAAATAAAAATGTAATGTTCGTTTGTGGGATTAACATAACTCAAAAACCGCTGGACGAATTGACATCAAATTTGGACACAATACACCTATCAGGCCAACAAGTGACCATCACTCATAAAAACACAGAAAAACATTGCAGAAGAGACTTAAAAAGCCAAAAAACAAAAAAATACATTACAATTCTTGCACAAAATCACATACACACACACACACATATATATACACACACACACACACACATATATACATATACACAAATATATATGCACAGATATACACACAAAACACATATACATGGACTGGGCCACAGCAACGCATGGTAGGGGACGGCTAATAATAATAATAATAATAATAATAATAATAATAATAATATACCTTATTTATCTTCTGCTCTATCTCCCCAAGGAGACTCCGAGTGGATTACAGAATACATATATGGCAAACATTCAATGCTGTTATACAGTTAACAAAGACAGATAGTACATAGACAGAAGCAAGGCTTCCCTCCTTTCATCTCCAGCATCTTGAGGCTGTGCTCGACTCAGCCATGGGGAGGTGCTGTTGTTCCATTTTTCCACACGTAGGAGCCTGTTGTCCATGGAAATCGGATTGCTGGCATGTCTTCAGGGGCACCTTTTACCTTCCTGCCAAAGCGGTACCTATTTATCTATTCACATTGCTGTTTTCAAACTGCTAGGTAAGCAGAAGCTAGGCCTGACATCGGGAGCTCACCCTGACCCACAGCAAGATTTTTTTATAGCTAGCACTAACTGCATTAATTCTAGAGTGTAGCTGCACTCTTAGCCTTAGAGGAAGACTAAACCTGATTAGGGAAATCTGACATTCTTGCTCTAAATCACCGACAACTTGATGGCATACAGCAAGAAGCACCAGCCATTGTTCATATCTTATATGTTGACTTCCTTAGGTTTTTTTTTGTGCCTCATTACTTTTTTTTTGCTATTTTGATCTCTCTCTTTTTTCTGATCACACTTGAAATGATTAAATGATCTTTCACAATGTTTATTTTCTGGCATTCTCTTCTTGGAATATTATGTTGTATTGATCATGGTAATCAATAGATCTCCAGTTGGTTGGATAACTCATGGGAATGACTGAGGAACCATTACCCTCGCTCTCCATAGACTTCATTTCCCAACTGCAATGTTACATAGCAAAGGTGGATGTTATCCCATTGGCTATGCAATTCCTGAATTGACTTGGAAGAAACTTTGAGAAGGAGAAGAAATAAATGCCGCCAATAGTGGAATATAAAGAAAATCAACAAGCAGAAATAGAGAACAGTTAAGACAACAGGAGAAAATATTGAATTTCCCTTCTCTTTCTGTAATTTGTGGCAAGAAGAAACTAGTATCCATTGGCAACATGTTGCCCTTTGTTAGCATCTTTTCATTATTCCAAATGGAGTTTGTGTCACCTAATCAAATTGCTGACCTTAATTTCACACTAATTTATAGCTGTATCCCTGCTTCGTTTTAGTGTGGATTGTTGTACTATTAAGGAAATAAGCCTCCGACCCCTGTCTCTAAAATCATTGGATCTGCCTGAGCATAATATAACTTGCAGGTTACTTGCTGTGTGCTTTAATTAGATAGAAAGATCTTAAAATAAATGCCACAGAGGAGTCATAGTGCCTTCAAAACAGATTTTCGATTAATTCCTGTGAAATCGTGGTGTCCTATAGCATCCGGGTACAGCATTCAACTTGCAGGACTCAAAACACCCCACTCCCAAACATCTACATAGGGGTTCTTAAGCTGTGCTCCCTGGAGCCCTTGGGACTTTGGAAGTGATAGTGAGGGGCTCTGTAGTGCCATGCTGATTTCTCCCTCCACCTTTTTCCTCCTCCTCCTGAGAAATGCAAGGAAATTAAAGCTTAGAGCTGCCAAAACAGCAGCAGCAGCATCCTCCTGGAGCACAGACCCTTTTTCCCCCTCCGCTTCTCTCACTGCCCAGACTCTTTCTCGCCACCCAGATTCTCCCCACTCCTATTTGCTTCCAAAACCCTAGTTCCCTCTCACTGCTCAGGGGATGCTTTGATTGTGTTTTTCCTGCATGCAGGAAGGGGGTTGGACTGGATGGCCCCAAGGGCTGCTCCTATTACGATTACTACTGCTACTACTGCTATTACTACAGCAGCTGGATGACCATCTGCCTGGAGTGCTTTGCACTTTCCCTGCATAAAGGGGTTGGCTGGATGGCCTTAGGATTGCTATTATTCTGTTGTTGTTGTTGTTGTTGTTGTTGTTGTTGTTGTTCATTCGTTCAGTCATCTCCGACTCTTCGTGACCTCATGGACCAGCCCACGCCAGAGCTCCCTGTCGGCCATCACCACCCCCAGCTCCTTCAAGGTCACTTCAAGGATGCCATCCATCCATCTTGCCCTTGGTCGGCCCCTCTTCCTTTTACCTTCTACTTTCCCCAGCATAATTGTCTTCTCCAGGCTTTGCTGTCTCCTCATGATGTGGCCAAAGTACTTCAACTTTGTCTCTAGTATCCTTCCCTCCAATGAGCAGTCAGGCTTTATTTCCTGAAGTATGGACTGGTTGGATCTTCTCGCAGTCCGAGGAACTCTCAGAACTTTCCTCCAACACCACAGTTCGAAAGCAGCTATCTTCCTTCACTCAGCCTTTCCTAAGGAAGCATTATTATTATGCTGACACAAAAACACTGCTTAGGAGATGCTTTGATTGTGCTTTTCCTGCATGCAGGAAGGGGGTTGGACTGGATGGCCCCAAGAGTTGCTCCTATTATGATTACTACTGCTACTACTACTATTACAGCAGCTGGATTGCCATCTGCTTGGAGCGCTTTGCGCTTTTCCTGCATAAGGGGGATTGGCTGGATGGCCCTAGGATTGCTATTATTATTATTATTATTATTATTATTATTATTATTTGGACACAAAAACACAGTATGGCACAGCAAATGAGATGAAACTGGATTTCTGTTTCGGTTTTCCCATACAGCTTCAGGTCATCCATGTACAACAGATGTGAAATTTTGTGAGATTTCTTAGATTTTGTTGTTGTTGTTTGAAACACAACAAGATGAGTCCACAGCAAACAAGATCACTCCACTGGCTGTTGTATTGGATCACATGTCGGACACTTCCCAAGTGGTAGCAAGAGGCCCCAGCAGTGACAAAGAGGCGGAAGAGAAAGGTAAAGAGGGTGAGGAGGGAAGAAGAACCACCCTCTCTCCCTCTTTACCTTCCTCTTCCTCCTCCTCATCGCTGCCTGGGCCTCTTTCCACTGCTTGGGCCCTGTGATTAAGGAGGCGGCGGAGGCAGCACAGGGCCCAAGTGGTGGCAAGAAACCCAGGCACTGACGAGGAGGAAAAGGAAGGTAAAGAGGGAATGGGGCAGCTCTTCTTCCCTCCTCGCTACAGCATTCCTTCGCTACTTAAATGTATATATATAGTGAGTCCACGGTAAGTGAACCGCGAAGTAGCGAGGGAACACTGTACTTCTGTTAATCCTCTGCAAAGGAAAGGATAATGTGGAATTAGGAAACTTAGAGCCACCCAATCTTTTGGCCTACATTACCTATCATTTCAGCCCAAAACGTCGAGTTTTATACACTACCCGCAAAGATGAAGTACTTTGGCCACGAAATGCAAAGATACAGAATGGGGGACAATGTCTGGCTCGAGAGCAGTATATGTGAAAAAGATCTTGGAGTCCTCATGGACAACAAGTTAAACATGAGCCAACAATGTGATGTGGCGGCAAAAAAAGCCAATGGGATTTTCGCCTGCATCAAGACCCCTCTATACCACTTTGGTTAGACCACACCTGGAATATTGTGTCCAATTCTGGGCACCACAATTCAAAAGAGATATTGACAAGCTGGAATGTGTCCAGAGGAGAGCGACTAAAATGATCAAGGGTCTGGAGAACAAGCCCTATGACGAGCGGCTTATAGAGCTGGGCATGTTTAGCCTGAAGAAGAGAAGGCTGAGAGGAGATATGATAGCCATGTATAAATATGTGAGAGGAAGCCACAGGGAGGAGGGAGCAAGCTTGTTTTCTGCTTCCCTGGAGACTAGGACACGAAACAATGGCTTCAAACTACAAGAAAGGAAATTCCATCTGAACACGAGGAAGAACTTCCTGACTGTGAGAGCCGTTCAGCAGTGGAACTCTCTAACCTGGAGTGTGGTGGAGACCCCTTCTTTGGAAGCTTTTAAACAGAGGTTGGATGGCCATCTTTCAGGGTGATTTGAATGCAATTTTCCTGCTTCTTGGCAGAATGGGGTTGGACTGCATGGCCCATGAGGTCTCTTCCAACTCTTTGATTCTATGATTCTATAATGAGAAGACAGGAAAGCTTGGAGAAGATAATGATGCCAGGGAAAATGGAAGGAAAAAGGAAGAGGGGCCGACCAAGGACAAGATGGATGGATGCTATACGTGAAGTGACTGGCTTGACCTTAAAGGAGCTGGGGGTGGTGACGGCTGACAGGGAGCTCTGGCGTGGGCTGGTCCATGAGGTCATGAAGAGTCAGAAGCGACTGAACAAATAAACAACAACAAACACTACCCAGCTTTCAAAGCCTGTTAAACACTAATGTGAAATGTCTTGAAGAGTTTTGCGAACAACAAATAATAAACAAGTAAATAAGCAAGAGGATTGCATATTAGAAGACAGAACCATGTAATGCTATGGAATTTCCACTCTTGTTAATGATGGTATCGACTGAAGAGTGCTAGATCAGGAGAGAATTTTGGGTTTGCTCTGGAAATTGTACACAGGACACTGAGTAGTAAAATTAACCACCTTTATTTTCATTGCTCAGCTGCCTTTCGGTTCCAGAATTAATTTTAGTCAGATTGTCTGATTTTTTAATACATCCCCATACATTAATATTCGAAATGATTGGAAAGTAGAGCGAAAGGGGGTCATCAATTCTTCCCTTGTAAGCACTTTAGAACTGCAGATTTTTGCATAAAATCAAAGGGAAAAGAAGAGGACACTAGGAAGGAAAGTTGCCAACCCAAATCCCCTCCGTGATAATTAATAACCAAGATCAATTGGTTTGGATCTATACAAACAAAATCTGACCAACATGCAGCAGAAATGTTGATGTGAGAATGATTCCTTTGTGTTTAGTTTGGTCACATACACACCCACAAAAGGCAGAGGCCTGATGTCTTTTGTGTTGCGTGTTTGCTGTTTTTAAAATTAATGTGACATAAGGCATTCTTTATGCTAATGTTATAGCTCCTTGGTTGAGTTTAACACCATTATCTTCTTTAATGAATTATTCATTCCCTATTGAAAACTTAACTATATCATTTTTTACAGTGGGTAAATGAAACTTTGAAGTGCAATTTAAGTTTAAAGAACTTCAGATTGTAGAAAATTCTCATAAAGCACCCCAAAAAGTGCCACGTCTGCACAAACGTTTCCCACTAAAATGTAATCACCTTATAGGAAGCGGGTTAGATGGGTTTGTGGGATTCTTTTTACACTTCTAATATTGATGGGAAAGGGGATTGGAAAGAGTTGGACTTTCCCACCTCAAGATTGCTTTCGTCTTTTGTGCTTAAAAAAATAAAAATAAAATACATGTGCCCTTTTTTCAACTATTAAGAATTCGTGATTTCAGGTCACTTATAATTTCTTTGTCACATGAAGCAAAAAAGGAAAAGCATCTATGAATGATGTGATATCCTATTAGGAGACACAAGTAACTATAAGTTTTGTCTTTGGACCTCAACCCAACGAAATAGTCAATACCTTTTCTGAGTGATGGAAGTCTGTTCTCTGTTAACCAAAGGAATGATAGGACTTGTTTTCTGCTTGCCCTGGAGACTAGGATGCGGAACAACAACAACAACAACAACAATAGGTGACTTGGGGCAGCTTACATGAGGCCAAGCCCAAACTCATTGGCTTCAAACTACAAGAAAGGAGATTCCATCTGAACATGATTGCCATCTTGCCATTGCCATCTTGTCCCCTGTGACATCAGCGCCCCTCCCCCAACACCAACGGCCACTCTGGGGCCAGAAGAAAGAAGGGGAGCCGGGAGGACATTGCCATCTTGTCCCCTGTGACATCAGCGCCCCTCCCCCAACACCAATGGCCACTCTGGGGCCAAAAAAAGAAGGGGAGCCGGGAGGACATTGCCATCTTGTCCCCTGTGACATCAGCGCCCCTCCCCCAACACCAATGGCCACTCTGGGGCCAAAAAAAGAAGGGGAGCCGGGAGGACATTGCCATCTTGTCCCCTGTGACATCAGCGCCCCTCCCCCAACACCAACGGCCACTCTGGGGCCAGAAGAAAGAAGGGGAGCCGGGAGGACATTGCCATCTTGTCCCCTGTGACATCAGCGCCCCTCCCCCAACACCAATGGCCACTCTGGGGCCAAAAAAAGAAGGGGAGCCGGGAGGACATTGCCATCTTGTCCCCTGTGACATCAGCGCCCCTCCCCCAACACCAACGGCCACTCTGGGGCCAGAAGAAAGAAGGGGAGCCGGGAGGACATTGCCATCTTGTCCCCTGTGACATCAGCGCCCCTCCCCCAACACCAATGGCCACTCTGGGGCCAAAAAAAGAAGGGGAGCCGGGAGGACATTGCCATCTTGTCCCCTGTGACATCAGCGCCCCTCCCCTAGCAATAATATTATGTAGTACTAGTGTTATGAATGATGTTATAGTACTATGCTAGTTATGTATTATGTAGTATATTGTATGTACTTATGACTTGTAAGCCGCTCTGAGTCCCCTTCGGGGTGAGAAGGGCGACATATAAATGCCGTAAATAAATAAATAAATAAATAACTTCCTGAATGGGAGAGCCATTCAGCAGTGGAACTCTCTGCCCCGGCGTGTGGTGGAGGCTCCTTCTTTGGAAGCTTTTAAACAGAGGCTGGATGGCCATCTGTCGGGGGTGCTTTGAATGCAATTTTCCTGCTTCTTGGTAGAATGGTGTTGGACTGGATGGCCCACGAGGCCTCTTCCAACTCTATGATTCTATGATATTTCTGACCCTGCTTCAGCAGGGATGAAGGTGGTAACAATCAGAACTAGAAGCACTGCCACATTTCCTCATTGTACAGTACTGCAAATTCCAACCTGGAATCATAATACTCCTGTGTCCCGATCACCAGAAAACAGACATAATTTAAGATGAAATAATAATAAAATATTTTATTTATATTCTGCCCTAGCTCCCCAAGGGGGACTTAGGGTGGATTGCAGTATACATATTTGAGATAATCTGGGGAGGGGGGCTGCTGTCGACCCCACCGCTATCACAAATGAGGTTGGTGGGGACGAGGAGCAGGGTCTTCTCAGTGGTGGCCCCTCACCCGTGGAACTCACTCCCCGGGGAAATTAGGGCATCAACATCCCTCCTCTCCTTCAGGAGGAAGGTCAAGACGTGGTCGTGGGACCAGGCCTTTGGGCAATCTGACAACTAGATAAGGACAACCAGACGAATAGGACTGACAGGACTGACAATTGTGGAATTGGAATTTGAACTATGAGATAGCGAACGCTGACCGTCAATGAGGAGAAATTGGTTGGTATTGGTTTTATTGGTTTTATGGTTGTAATGCAAGAATTGTTGTTAATTGTTAATTGATGTTATTTTGTTTTATTGCTGTTATGTGATGCAGGCATTGAATTGTGCCTTGCTTTTGTAAGCCGCCCTGAGTCCCCTTTGGGGTGAGAAGAGTGGGGTAGAAGTAACCGAAATAAATAAATATATGGCAAACATGATATGTTGTTATACAATTAACAAAGACAGACAGTACATAAACACAGGAAAAGGCTTCCCATACTTTTCCATCTCCAGCATCTGGAGACTGTGCTTGATTTTGGCCATGGGGAGGTGGGGGGTGGGTTTGCTATCACTCCATCTTCCATGCCGAGGAGCTTTGTTGTCTTTAGGCACTCCCCCAATCAGGAATTTAAGATTGTCTGGAGAGGCTCTGCTCTCGATCCCGCCTGTCTCACAGGCACGTTAGGCGGGGATGAGAGACAGGGCCTTCTCAGTGGTGGCCCCTGGGAACTCCCTTTCCAGGGATATTAGATTGGCCTCTCCCTCCTGACCTTTCAGAAACGAGTAAAAACCTGGCTCTTCAAGCAAGTTTTCGGAACCTCAGCGTAACCAGACAAACACAATATTGTAAAATAACGAACACGGAACGGCTTAAATAATGTAAATGGACAATGGGTTGAACTGGAAGACATTGATTTTTACAGTTTTAATGGTTTTTATATGGATTTTATGATGTGACTTAATTATTTTTAATTGATATATGTATGTATGTTGTAGCATCTAATTGTTGCCAGTCTGTACACCGCCCTGAGTCACCTTCAGGCTGAAAAGGGCGGGATAAAAGTGACATAAATAAAATAAATAAATAAATTGCAGGCATGCCCATTTAGGCACTTTTTTATTACCTCCCCACCAAAGAGGTATCAATTTATCTACTCGCATTACTGTTTTTGAACTTCTAGGTGAGCAGAAGCTGGGCTGACAGTTGGTAGCTCACCCCAAACCAGGCTTGAACTGTCAACCCTTCAATCAGCAAGATTTTCTGCAGCTGGCGGTTTAACCTGCTGTTCTAAATTTATAATTTTGTCACAGTCGTGAATACATAGTACAGGTTGAGTTTCTCTTATTGGGAAATCCAAAATCTAATATTCCAAAATCTGAAACTTTTTGAGTAATCTGTAAGAGTTCATGGGTGAAAGCAAATAAGGGTAGAGGTATGCAAGAGATGGGTTGGAGCTGGGTGTTTCTAGATATAATGAGCTAGCCTTGGGACTGATCTTTGGGGGGAAAGTATTTGTCTTATTTTGGTGGTAGATGCTGCTGATTTTCCCCCAGATTTGTGGATTTTCAGTATCCTGACCTGTCTCCTGTACTCTTGGAACCCTGGAACCTTGAATCTCTGGACTGGCTTTTGACTATGGTATATACTCTTGATCCCTGGATTTTGCTCATTGAACCACTGGACTGGACCTTTTGACTATGGTGTTATCTTGAACCTGCAACAGTGTTTGCAGTCAGTTTTGTTTTATATTTTGTGGCTGAGTACTATTTTTATGTTTTGGAGTATTAAAACAGCCAGAAAGTAAGTGCTGTTTTAATTAAACTGTTTGATACAAACTGGGTGTTTGTTTGATTCACCTCTGCCTGAATAACGGCAGAGCCCTGGCATTGTGACAAGGTATGAGTGAAGGGCCGAGCAAGCTGCAGGCATCCAGGATGCCTAGGGTATGGAAAAAAGAGAGAGAGCGGCATTGTGCCCAGAAAAAATGCCTATCTGGCCCGCCCTTGTGTCCTATTACCATAACACCTTCTCAGCTCCTGAGGACCACAATGAAGCGACGCAGGTGCACATGTGAGAGATCTGAGAGGCAGAGAAGGAGGTATGGTAAGAGGAAAATTACCATATTGAAATCAAATCTGATATTTTCTTTTTAATTTTTATTTGGTGTGCATTGGAAGAGGGGTACTCTTATGTGGCAAGTATATCCCAAACTCTATATTTTAACTGGAAAAGTGGGAGGTTGTCTTATATGCCCAGTCACCTTATACGCCAGAAATAATAATAATAATAATAATAATAATAATAATAATAATAATAATAATTTTGAGTGCCTGATAACGGCCGGTTCAGCAGACTGCAAGGCCAATACATTTCATGGCCATTTGAGTATACCCCCTCCTCACCAGCAACTTCCAATAATCCCAGCTGCACCATCCAAACAAAACAAAACAAAGGAAGTTAATCTTCTTCTTTTAACATTTTCTATTAGAACAAAAGTTTTTGGAATCAAAACATGATAATAGAGGCTGCCCCTGTGTTTGTTTCTAATGAGCCAACATTATGCAGTAATCAGGGCTAATGGTTTCCTTCAGTACAAAAAATCCTGCTCAGTTGTCTCCTTTGTCTTCTTTTCTCTTTGTGTTTTTTTTCTCTGCCACATTCAAAATCCCTTGTTGAAATCAAACGCATTGACTACCATCACCACCCAGAAATTTTTTTAATCCATTTTACCTTGAATAATACAGACAGCGAACATCATTATCACCCATTATACTTACAAGAGATTAGCTTTGTCATTATGGGACATAATCCTAACCATTCTCCTCTTCCCCTCAGGTAATGCTCACAATGAGCAACTCCCACAATCCACTGCGTACGTAGCCTCCACAGTGTGAAAGCATATTAAACGTGGAACCCCACTGCATGAGAGGAAGGAGGGGGAACCCTTAGGAAATGGCAACATATTTCAAAACATATTTTGTACTTGATTGTTTCCCCTTTTCTTTTCTCCTTCTTCTCCCCTTCTTCACTCACTCACTTACTTACTTGCTTAGGCGATACCTCGTTGTCCAAGTAAGACTGTCCTCCAAGTTCAGGGTCCTGCCGGTTGATACGTAGCTGACTGTGGAACCCTATTCTTGACCCGCATGTTGCCCTGCAGTGAGGGCATCGGTTTCCAGGTGGAAGGTCCCGGTCGGGGTTGGCTTCACATGCCTTCCTCTTGGCACGTTTCTCTCTTTCACGATCCATTCATACCTCTTCAAATTCTACAGCACTGCTGGTCTCAGCTGACCTCCAGCTGGAGTGCTCAAGGGCCAGGGCTTCCCAGTTCTCAGTGTCTATGCCACCGTTTTATAGGTTGGCTTTGAGCCCATCTTTAAATCTCTTTTCCTGCCCACCAACATCCCATTTTCCATTCCTGAGTTCAGAGTAGAGCAAATTCTTTGGGAGACAGTGGTTGGGCATTCAGACAAAGTGGCCAGTCCAGCAGTGTTGAGAGCGGAAGACCATCGCGTCAATGCTCATGTCTGTGCTTCTTCCAGCACGCTGACATTTGTCCTCCTGTCTTCCCATGAGATTTGCAGGATTTTTCGGAGGCAATGTTGATGGAATCCTTCCAGGATCCTTCCAGGAGTTGCATGTGATGTCTGTAGACAGTCTATGTTTCACAGGCATAAAGCAGAATTGTGGGTACAACAGCTTTATAAACAAGCATCTTGGTATCCCGGATGTCCTGGTCCTCAAAGACTCTCTGCTTCATTCGGAAAAATGCTGCACTCACAGAGCTCAGGCGGTGTTCTATTTCACTGTCAGTGTTTACTTTTGTGGAGAAGTGGCTGCCAAGGTAGCAGGAGTGGTCAACATTTTCTAACGTTACACCATTAAGCTGTATTTCTGGCATTGGAGAGGGATTGGCTGGCGACTGCTTGAAGAGCACTTCGGTTTTCTCAATGTTCAATGACAGGCCAAGCTTCTTGTATGCTTCTGCAAAGGTGGAGTGGCTTGTAGGTCTTCTTCTGAATGCGCACAGATAACATTGTCATCAGCATATTGGAGTTCTATAACAGCCAAAACCAAGGTTACAACACCCTTCTTCAACATGTATATTGATCTGGTATATCCAATGCATCTCAGCATTTATGTTGTCTTTGAGATATATTCCTCACACCAACATTCCCAAGTCATGTCGGACACCTAGGTATAATTATAAGTCCTCTAAATGGCCATGGCACTCTATTTTCCCAAATTTCTGCAGAAAATTTATATGATTAGACCCGTTTGCTAGCCAACTGACCTTTACAAATCCCTGCCCTTAGCTTAGTGAACCTATCACAAAGTTTGTTAAAAATGGATTTTGCCATTGCCTTCTTTGGAGGCTGAGAGACTGTGACTCGCCCAATGTCATTAATGCATTTCTGTGACTAAACTGGGATTTGAACCCTGTTCTCCCAAGCCTGGTGCTCAACCACTTCAAAACACTGGCTCCTTTTTATAATTAGTGTGAAAGAGGCAATTTTGGACTCTTGTGCTCGGAGATATTTTGCTGCTTTCAGGAAGTTGTAGATATATCATTGGTTGATTAAAACGGAACAGCCAGGAGAGGTAGCAGTGATCAGTTTTGTCCTAAATGAATATTACGACAGTCGGAAGGGGTTTCAAGGGAGCTCTTGCCAGCCAAAAGGCACAAGCAGAACTGAATTATCACAGAAAATTGCAGCAGAATTTAATTAAGCAGGGCCTGGTGAAGAAGGTGATTTGATATAAGCAGATGAAGACCTCTTATCTTCTATTGCTAGATAGTCAGGAAACTTAGAACTTGGTCTTGCAAATTGTATGACACCTAAGCGGCGAATCCGTAAAGGCCCTTCAGTCATGGGCCTCCATATGGCAAGAGGCGTTGAAGACCGTCCTTGAGGCAGTAGGATTCATTTATGTTTGAAAAATGCACACATATGCTCCTGGCAGGGACCAATATGGCTGCAGATGATTTGTGCCCAGTGTCGACGACACAGCAATCTGCTCTTTTCCACAGTGTTGAAAAAATCCTAGATTTTGTTCCTAATGGAGAGAGTTTGCAGGAGGCTTACAGTTGCATTTCCAACATTGTTCCCTGTAGGCAACCTAGCAGTTCGAAAATATGCAGATGTGAGTAGATATACGGCTCTGGTCCAGCATACCTGTCTGAACGTATCTCCTTCTACGTCCCACCTCAGAGTTTAAGATCTTCTAGGGAGGCCCTGCTCTCAACCCTGTCTCTGTCTCAAACACGCTTGGCAGGAACGAGGGACAGGGCCTTCTCGGTGGTGGCCCCCTGCCTGTGGAACTCACTCCCTGGGGAAATTAGGTCATTTTCATCCCTCCTCACCTTTAGAAAAAAGTTAAAAATGTGGATGTGGGACCAGGCCTTTGGGTAATTAAGTGGACAATGACAATAACAATGTTGGCAATGGCTTGGAAATGGATTATGGATAAGTTTGATGGAGCATCCAACCACAGTTTTTGGCTGATAATGGCCACCAGAGTGGTAATTCTTAGTAGATTTTAATTGTAATGTTTAACTATTTTTTGTTTGTTTGAGATTTTTTGTTGAGTTCCAGGGCCAGAGAAGTAGATGGTGGAAAAAAGAAGAACGGCCTGCCTCAGGGAAGCCTGCTTGCTCCATCCATGTTCAACATCTACACAAATGACCAGCCACTGCCAGAAGGGACCGAGAGCTTCATCTATGCTGATGATCGTGCCATTACTGCTCAAGCAGGGAGCTTTGAGATGGTTGAACAGAAGCTCTCTGAAACTCTAGGTGCTCTTAACTGCCTACTACAGGGAAAACCAGCTGATCCCTAATCCATCTAAAACACAGACATGTGCTTTTCATCTCAAGAAGAGACAAGCATCCCGAGCTCTGAGGATTACCTGGGAAGGAATCCCACTGGAGCATTGCAGCGCACCCAAATACCTGGAAGTCACTTTGGACCGTGCTCTGACCTACAAGAAGCACTGCCTGAACATCAAGCAAAAAGTGGGTGCTAGAAATAATATCATACGAAAGCTTACTGACACAACCTGGGGATCACAACCAGACACAGTGAAGACATCCGCCCTTGCGCTATGCTATTCTGCTGCTGAGTATGCATGCCCAGTGTGGAACACATCTCACCACACTAAAACAGTGGATGTGGCTCTTAATGAGACATAAATAGATAGATCAATAGGTACTGCTCCAGCAGGAAGGTAACAGCGCTCCATGCAGTCATGCCGGCCACATGACCTTGGAGGTGTCTACGGACAACTCCGGCTCTTCGGCTTAGAAATGGAGAAGAGCACCAATGCCAAGAGTCAGACACAACTGGACTTAATGTCAGGGGAAAACCTTTACCTACCTACCTACCTTACCCTGTCCTTCTCACCCTGAGCGGCCTTACAGCAGTCGACAATTCAATGCCATACAAAATAAACAAATACATTAAAATGCAAGCACTTAAAAACATCAATTACAATCATGCATTCCAAGCCATATTCCAGAGCCATTCTATTCCAAACTTATTCCAAAGCCATACATTTTCCCCCCAAAATGTACCCCAAATGTCCCCCCATAACATCCCTTTCATCTTCATAAGACTTCCTTCTCCACATCAAGATAGACATAATTTGGCAGGTCAGTAAGTTTGTTTCAGCCCGAATATGAAGAAAGACAGCCAGAGCTGGGTTTTTTTCAATATTAAAAATGGAGCTGTCATCTGATTTAATAAAGAATATTCAGTTGCTCATCTGCCTTTTCATGATTGATTAAATGTAAATAAATTTGCATATTTATAAAGCCTCCGTGTAGGGCCTTTTTGAAATACTGAAGGCAGCATAAGATAACTTACAATTTAATAAACAAAAGCCACTGCTTGTAAGACAGGCCATCTTTAATATATATTTTTTTTCCCTCTTTCTCTGACGCAGGCATCAGTTCAAGGCTGTTGAAAACAAGTTCAAAGTAATAAAGAACTTCCAGCTCCACCAATTAATTATTGAGAGCCAATTTCGACCAGCAAAAGCTTTACTTGAAATGACTTCCCATTCGGATTCCCATCTGGAACCAGTTTATTTCTAGTTTGTGTCAGTTTTATTTAGGGTTGCCAAGTCACCAAAGCATTGGTTGAAATCTCAGAGAATTGTTTCCCTGGGTTTTTTGGCATGGAAACAAATCTTGGGTTGGGCAGAGCAAGAAAAGAAACAGACCTTTGATTTGTATGTATGTGGTGGCTTTAGAGCCAGGATATCTCCTTCTGGCATCCAGAAACAATAGCTCAGTATGAAAAGGTTTCTATGCATGTTGTATGTTAGCAATATTGGCACATTAAAAATCCTGGAGTAAGGAGAAGAGACTAATGCCAATGCTTGCATTTTGCCCAACTCTCCCGATTTTGCAAGGACTCCCAATTAATCCTATAGTGTCCCAATTTTTCAACTCTTTTTACAATGTCTCAATTTCTCTCTCTTCCTCCCACCTTCTCCTTTTTGTCTTTAGCTCAAGTCAGTGGGTGCAAACGAATTCAAAATGGAAAATCTATCTATCTATCTATCTATCTATCTATCTATCTATCTATCTATCTATCTATCTATCTATATATGCTCTGTGCATAATGAGTACCTTAAAAACAAAAGAACCAATGAACGAAATCACACCAAATTTAGCAACAAAATGTCTCACAACACAAGGAGTGACCATCACTCAAAAAACTATGATTTTGTCATTTGGGAGTTGTAGTTGCTGGGATTTATAGTTCACCTACAATCAAAGAGCATTCTGAACTCCAGCAACGATGGAATTCAGAATGCTCTTTGATTGTAGGTGAACCAAACTTGGCACACAGAACTCCCATGACGAACAGAAAACACTAGAAGGGTTTGGTGGGCATTGACCTTGAGTTTGGGAGTCGTCGTTCACCTACATCCAGAGAGCACTGTGGACTCAAACAATGATGGATCTGGACCAAACTTGGCACAAGCACTCAATATGCCAATTATGAACATAGATAGAGTTTTGGGGAAATAGACCTTGACATTTGGGAGTTGTAGTTACTGGGAGTTATAGTTCACCAACAATCAAAGAGCATTCTGAAGCCCACCATCAACAGAATTGGGGCAAACTTCCCACGCAGAACCACCATACTTTAGGCCTCCCTTCACCTACAATCAAAGAGCATTCTGAACTCCACCAATGATGGAATTGAACCAAACTTGAAATAGACCTTGACATTTGGGAGTTGTAGTCACTACCATTCATGGTTCACCTACAATCAAAGAGCATTCTGAACGACAGAATCGGGGCAGGGCAAACTTCCCACACAGAACACCCACAACCAACAGGAAATACTGAAGGCCATCCAAGCCAACTCCCTTCATCAGGGCAAGAAAACGTAATCAAAGTCCTCCTGACAAAGAGCCATCTGGCCATAGAGATAGATAGATAGATGATAGATAGATAGATAGATAGATAGATAGATAGATAGATAGATAGATAGATGATAGATAGATAGATAGATAGATAGAGATATGATTCACACACAGATATAGTATCATAGATTTGAAAGAGACCCTTAAAGAAGGACAATGATACATTGCATGTTCCTGGGTGGGCAAACCAGACACTCTCCACATCAACACTGACAAAGAAACAGCAAGAAATATTGTTTACCCACAAACATCAAGAAATTAAACTTTCTCATTACTTTATTTTCCAGATCAACAGACTGGGCCACAGCAACGCATGGCAGGGGACAGCTAGCTACTTAATAAAATTATTTACATGCAGGAAATGTCATATTTAGTCCCTCAACTTTAGAACTTAGAATTGTTTACTTTGGAAGATTCTAGGACTAATGTTTCCAAACTCTGCTTTTCTTTAGTGAAAGAGCTTGGATATCAAGGCTGGAAAAGACCAGAGTCTGTAGAGAGATTGCCTCTCATATTAAGGGATGCTGGATGAGATACACCAGCGGGCTGATTCAGTATAAATCACTTTCTCCATAAACTCAGCTCCCTCTGCTTCCCTCTGCTCCGAACATATAATAGACAAAGCTCAGCCTCTCGCCAAAAGGATGTGGCATGGGGTGGGAGCAGAAGTTGTTTCTCAGCCTTATTTAATCTCACTTGTTCCACAAATGTTCAAGCATTTGTAATATCGTGCATTCCCAAGGTGCGGAACATGAACTCCTAAGGTTGAGCAGAATGGAGGAATGGTGTGCTCATCTCAGCACAAATGCGAAGTGGATATGAAGCATAAATCCCCCTTTCCCCCTCTGTAATATAGTAGCCATGAATCACAATGTCACGCTGAGTCGATCATAATCTAACACTTCATGCCTCAGCCAACAACTTGATTTATCAGGAGAACCGGTCTGTGAACTGCCAATAGCATTGATTCCCATTGGGGAATGGAAGGATAATTAAAACCTTGGTGAGCTAATTTCATTCATATATATATGGAATATGAATATTGGTTTTCATCTTTGAGGTAAACACAAATGAAGAAATATACATATGCATAAGATGGCAAAAAAAATGCTTTCTGAGATATATATATATGTTCATTTTCATCTCAATATCACCTGATACAGCTCAGCCTGGAGTCCATCCTACACGCAAATAATATTTCGGTCTGTTTAGCCATATTGAAATGAGCCTCCGGTTGTGCAGTGAGTTAAACCCTTGTGCCAGCAGGACTGAAAATCTACAGGTTCGAGGTTCGAACCCCAGAGAGCATAGATGAGCTCCCTCTGTCAGCTCCAGCTCCCCATGCGGGGACATGAGAGAAGCCTCCCACAAGGATGGTAAAACATCAAAACATAAGCCAGGAGCTTGGGAGGCTGAGAGTCAGCTGCATTAAGATCACTATTGACCAAAAGGTCATGAGTTTGAAGCCAGCCCGGGTTGGAGTGAGCTCCCAACCAATTTGTGTAGTTCGCTGCCGACCTTTGCAGCCCTAAAGACAGTTGCATCTGTCAAGTAGGAAATTTAGGTACCGCATTTGTGGGGAGGATAATTTAACTAATTTACGATGCCATAAAAATCTCCAGCAAGCATGCAAAGAATGAGGAAGTCCTTCATCAGAGTCACAAATGGACAGTGAAGTGACAGCTCCCCTGGTGGTCAGAATACCCTCATCAAAAAGCTGGAATGTTAAGTAGCCTCTGTGTGTTGTCTATTTATGTTGTGTGCCTATGGCATTGAATGTTTGCCATGTATATGTATATTTCTCATTCACAAATAATTCTGCTCCTTTATTTCACCCTGAGTTTTTAAATCATTTTATGTACATGTGGCCCGCACACTGTCATTATGTTTGGTTTACTACTTTTTTTGTATTTTGTTTACTGTAGTCATATGTTCTGTATTTTTCTGCGATGTTGTTTATTTTATTGTAACTTGTATTTTATTTTATTGTAATTTGTTGTATGAGCTTGGCCTCATGTAAGCCACCCCGAGTCCCCATTGGGAGATGGTGGCGGGTATAAATAAAGATTATTATTATTATTATTATTATTATTATTATTATTACATTGTAATCTGCCCTGAGTCCCCTGCGGGGTGAGAAGGGTGGGATATAAATACTGTAAGTAAATAAATGAATAAACAATCCATCTGGTTGTCCCCTGGGCAATGTCCTTTCACACCAGAAGAATTACTTTTGGAATCCATGACAGAAATGTTACAATCCTTCTTGCCATAAACAAGTTCAAGTTTGCAAAACTAGAAATCTTTAGCATTTGAATAGAGTTTTAAGCATGTGATATACTAGAACCACTTCCTGTCTTCACATCCCATCTCTTTAAGTCATTTAAACAAGTACTGGCATAAACTTTACTCTGAATCAGCCTCCCTTCCACCTTTGTTTTTCTCCATGTTCTACAAAAGACCACCTCCCTCTTACAATCATAGAATCATAGAATCAAAGAGTTGGAAGAGACCTCATGGGCTATCCAGTCCAACCCCCTGCCAAGAAGCAGGAATATTGCATTCAAATCACCCCTGACAGATGGCCATCCAGCCTCTGCTTAAAAGCCTCCAAAGAAGGAGCCTCCACCACACTCTGGGGCAGAGAGTTCCACTGCTGAATGGCTCTCACAGTCAGGAAGTTCTTCCTCATGTTCAGATGGAATCTCCTCTCTTGTAGTTTGAAGCCATTGTTCCGCGTCCTAGTCTTCAGGGAAGCAGAAAACAAGCTTGCTCCCTCCTCCCTGTGGCTTCCTCTCACATATTTATACATGGCTATCATATCCCCTCTCAGCCTTCTCTTCTTCAGGCTAAACATGCCCAGATCCTTAAGCCGCTCGTCATAGGGCTTGTTCTCCAGACCCTTGATCATTATAGTCGCCCTCCTCTGGACACAATCCAGCTTGTCAATATCTCTCTTCAATTGTGGTACCCAGAATTGGACACAATATTCCAGGTGTGGTCTAACCAAAGCAGAATAGAGCATGGGGAGCATGACTTCCCTAGATTTAGACACTATGCTCCTATTGATGCAGGCCAAAATCCCATTGGCTTTTTTGCCGCCACATCACATTGTTGGCTCATGTTTAACTTGTTGTCCACGAGAACTCCAAGATCTTTCTCACACATACTGCTCTCGAGCCAGGCATTGTCCCCCATTCTGTATCTTTGCATTTTATTTTTCCTGCCAAAGTGGAGTATCTTGCATCTGTCACTGTTGAACTTCATTTTGTTAGCTTTGGCCCATCTCTCTAATCTGTCAAGATCGTTTTGAATCCTGCTCCTGTCCTCTCGAGAGTTGGCTCTCCCTCCCAATTTGGTGTTGTCTGCAAACTTGATGATCCTGCCTTCTAGCCCTTCATCTAAGTCATTAATAAAGATGTTGAACAGGACCGGGCCCAGGACGAAACCCTGCGACACTCCGCTCGTCACTTCTTTCCAGGATGAAGGGGAAGCATTGGTGAGCACTCTCTGTGTTCGTCCATTTAATCAATTACAGATTATTGGATTATTTGTTCTCTTCTCTCACACCTACCTTCAGACCTTCTGTCTGTATACCTGGAATATCTTCCCTATCCAAGACCATATGGTTTTCTGAGCACATACCTTATTGTTATTGGGCTGTGGTGGTCATAAATAGATTGATGGTATTTATTCCAATCTGTCTTTCTTTCCAAACACTTGCATGCACCCTTTTTTCGAAACATTCAATGTCTCCAGCAATGCCTAACAATTTGCATCATCAAAAACTGTTTTGTAAAAAAGGATTTTCTTTCTATATTTCTGTAAGCAGTCAGAAACTTTCTTCTTGCAGGCAAATGCTGTTCAAAAACCGAGCAACACTTCAGCCGGGCTTCTCTTTTCAGTGGGAATTTATTTTGACATCTGTTTTAAACTTCCCCCTGTTTAGCTTGCAGTTAGATGTGTTTTAAAATTCTACCTGTCAAAGAAATGCCTTTCGGTATTTACACTGTCAATAAGAAAAAGGCAGGAGTTCTAGATGGTTCTCAAAATATGACCAATATGTAAGAAATATTCTGTACAATGCGCCCGCAATCTATCCTCTGCAGAGACATTTTTTGCACAAATTCCATTTGCATAAATGTTTCACTGATAAAACTTCATGCACTCAGATAGAATGCTTTATTTCCATCTTCACATTTTACTGCAGAACGCGAAGTATAATGTGGACCTTCTGGGGCAGTATTACCTATAGGATTATTACATCGGATCTGGGATGTGGTTCTTGCATCTTTAATCCTTAACAGAACTCAGAGCAAGATGATGTACTACTGCAAAGCTCCATCAAGTGGGATGAAGGAATTCAAATCGGTCGGAGAGCCATTGGGGAATAAAGTTACAGAAGTTCCATCTCCAATCCATTCTGGCAACCTCAGTCACCTGTGTTATTGCAAACAAATTCCCACATTTCATCCAGCTGCTGTTATTTTCCTCTCAAAATGAATAAGAACCAGGGCAAACACAAATTCCTTTTACTTTTCCCTTTTAGAGTATAATAAGTTTTTTCCTTGACATTAAGTCTAATCGTGTCCGACTCTGGCGGTTGGTGCTCATCTCCATTTCTAAGCCGAAAAGCCGGTATTGTCCATAGACACCTCCTAAGTCATGTGGCCAACATGTTACCTTCCCGTAGAAGTGGTACTTATTGATCTACTCACATTTGCATGTTTCCGAACTGCTAGGTTGGCAAAAGCTGGGGCTAACAGTGGGAGATCATCCCGCTCCCCAGATTCCAACCACCAACCTTTCGGTCAGCAAGTTCAGCAGCTCAGCACCTTAATTTGCTGTGCCACCGGAGGCTCCATTGCGGGTATAATATGAGGGCAAATTTTTCCCAAGTTGACAATAATTTGCCCTCATATAAGGGGAACTGACATTTCTTTTGGAGGATGGCCCACTAGAATTGTCATTCATATAACCAAAAACAAGAAGTGTACCTAATACTGTATATTTATCCTAACTCCAACCCTAAAGCACAATTCTTTTTGGTCAGAAAAAAAATCACACAAAGCAAGCTACGACTGTATGTATATATAGATGTAGATGTGTGTGTGTATATATATACACATACAATCTGCATCTATCTATTTATTTATTTATTTACTGTATTTGTATACAGCTTTTCTCAGCCTATAGGTAACTCAAGGCAGTTAAAAGGTAAGGTAAAGGTAGTCCCCTGACATTGAGTCCAGTCTTGTCAAACTCTGGGAGGTGATGCTCATCTCCATTTCTAAGCTGAAGAACCGGTGTTGTCCGTAGACACCCACAAGGTCATGTGGCTGGCATGACTGCATGGAGCACCGTTACCTTCCCACCGGAGCGGTACCTATTGATCTACTCACATTTGCATGTAGGTTGGCAGAAGCTGGGGCTGACAGCGGAAGCTCATGGCACTCTCCGGATTCAAACCTGAGACCTTTTGGTTAACAAGCTCAGGCGGTTAACAGGGCAAAATTCAATTCTTACAATGCCATAAATATATACACACTCCTTCGTGAGTATTAAAATAGGGATGGGGACCCAAGGTCATGCATATATTGGCAGACTTTGCAATCTCGCTCAACTTTTTAAACATTGATGTTTTTGCTGCGCTCTCCTTTTCGGAAATGGGCTGGGATAGTGGGCTTCAAAATATTTGTAAGTGGTTGAAAACAAGCCGAATAGACTCATACACTTTTATAATGCATGTGACACATTTCTTGTAGACTGTGACTTCAATTTATTTCTAATTTATAGGTGATGTTAATTCAGCAGCATTTGTTCAGAGGGGATTCACCATTACAGCTACATCAGGTTGGTGCCTCTCTCCAATATATTATTATTATTATTATTATTATTATTATTATTATTATTATTATTATTTACTCAGGGTGGATTACAGAAACTCAGGGTGGATTACAGAACACATATATGGCAAACACTCAATGCCATTATACAAGGACAGACAATACATAAATATAGGTAAAGGCTTTCCCATCTTTTTCCATTTCCGGCATCTGGAGGCTGTACTTGACTCTGGCCAGACTTGAGACATAAGCGGGAGAAAGGAAAGGGAGGAAATTCATCCACTCTGGTTTAAAACAGCTTCTCTGGCTTGAGCTGAGGCCAGAGACCAGAAGCGGAGAAAAGCTGAATCATTTCCTACTCACTTACTGCTTCATAACAGAAATGAACAGAAAAACAGAACATAACAAAAGAAAACTTTGGAAGGGCAAGAGGACTCCTGGTTTCCTTAAAATCTTCAAAATCGCTTCAAAAAGCAATTTTTTACGAATTTATTCCGAATTATGAAGATCCCGACCAGACCTAACCATGCCTAGTAGACATTGTCCTGATCAAATTACTGGCATGTCCTTATGGGCACCTCTTTTTAACTTCCCCACTTAAAGCAGTATCTATTTATCTACTCACATTCTGTTTTCAATCTGCTAGATGAGCAGAAGCTGGTGATGACAATGGGTGCTCACCCAAACCTGGTCTTGAACTGCCAACCTTTCAATCTGCTAGGTGAGCAGAAGCTGGGGCTGACAATGGGTGCTCACCCCAACCCTCTCTTCAACTGCCAACCTTTCAATCAACAGGATTTTTTTTGCAGCTTAGCGATTTAACCTGCTGTGCTAAGCCTGGCCTTCCTTGGTTTAACCCAACATAAAGAGCATATTGATCAAGCTTGTTTTCTGCTTCCCTGGAGACTAGGACGCAATGGAACGATGGCTTCAAACTACAAGAGAGGAGATTCCATCTGAACATGAGGAAGAACTTCCTGACTGTGAGAGCCATTCAGCAGTGGAACTCTCTGCCCCGGAGTGTGGTGGAGGCTCCTTCTTTGGAAGCTTTTAAACAGAGGCTGGATGGCCATCTGTCAGGGGTGATTTGAATGCAATATTCCTGCTTCTTAGCCGAATGGGGTTGGACTGGATGGCCCATGAGGTCTCTTCCAACTCTTTGATTCTATGATTCTAAGTGACTCTTATTTAATGCATCTTTCTGTGTCTGGTTTGTTATTCTATGGTGGGTCATCAAATGTGTATTATTTAAGTGACAACTGAATGTGTGAGTCCACTGAATAGTGTAACATTTCAAATTGGGTGATGACAACATTTGATTTGCACAGTTACATCCGAGATGGCTCATTCACTCATGTAGGGGACTGCTTTATATTCTGAGCAATAAGCAATGATCCCATGGTCTTTGCAACCATGATATCACATGCCTTCCAGGCTTGCATATGATAATTTATACAGCAGTTCACTTAGTTTCCCTCTCTGGTGAGTTATGGTGACCTCTGCTTTGGCCACGTCACATAGAGATCTGCATTTGCTTTGCTCAGAGTTAATATGAACTGAAAGTACACAGATCTTGTCATATTAATCCCTGTAAGCATAGCAGGGAGGAGAGAAAAAAACACAAATCAAAATAGCAGAAACGAAGGCTGCTGCTGTCTTAACACACAGCCTCGTGAAATGGCCTTATGCTATTTAAAGAAATATTTTCAAAGTAAATAACATTTGCAAAGATTCACGGCTGGGTGAGTAAGGGATTGTTTGCATTTCCTAAGAATTGTCATAAACCAGTGACAGTTTTGACAATGCCAACACATATCCGCACACTTCTCTGGTATGTGCATTTCAGTGGCGTTTGCAAAAATAGTTTCTTGATTGCTTACCATTAGTTGCCTTAATTTTGAAATACCCCTACTAGTCGTTGGTGACCTTTCGTTTCAGTATGTGAATCTATAGAAATAAAAATGTAATGTTTACTTGTGGAATTAACATAACTTAAAAACCACTGGACAAATTGTCACCAAATTTGGCCACAAGATACCTACTAACCCAAGGAGTGACCATCACTAAAAAAAGGATTTTGTCATTTGGGAGTTGTAGTTGCTGGGATTTATCGTTAACCTGCAATCAAAGAGCATTCCGAACTCCACCAATGATGGAATTTAACCAAACGTGGCACACAGGACTCCCATGACCAACAGAAAACACTGGAAGGGTTTGGTGGGCATTGACCTTGAGTTTGGGAGTTGTAGTTCACCTACATCCAGAGAGCACTGTGGACTCAAACAATGATGGATCTAGACCAAACTTGGCACAAATATTCTATATGCCCAAATATGAATACAGATGGAAAATAGACCTTACTTATTTATTTATTTATTTATTTATTTATTTATTTATTATTCAAACTTATATGCCGCCACTCCTCTGGGGCTTGAAGCGGCTTACAAAACAAACTGGAATCTAACACAAATTAAAACAACAGATCAAAGGTTGAAACAAATATGTCTTACAAGCCCTGCGGAAGGCTGATAAGTCCTGCAAGGCACAAACCTCTGGTGGCAAAGTGTTCCATAACGATGGTGCCACTACTGTAAAGGCTCTGCGTCTAGTTGCTGTTAGACACAAGGTTTTAAAACTGAGAACTTCCAATAAATCTTGGTCCTCAGAACGGAGAAATCTCTGGGGTTGGTAGTGGGTGAGGCGGTCCCTTAGGTACATCAGCCCCAGACCATATAAGGCCTTAAAGGTAAGTACCATCACTTTTAAAAGTGATCCGGTGCTCAATTGGCAACCAATGCAGCTGCAGTAAGATTGGTGTTATGTGGCATCTCATCGGAGCTCTCGCAAGAAGCTGTGCAGCTGCATTTTGAACCAACTTGAGCTTCCGGATCACCGACAGAGGAAGGCCAATGTAGAGGGCATTACAGTGGTCCAGTCTTGAGATGACCATGGCCTGGATCACCGGAGCTAGGTCAAACCTGGACAGGTAGAGGGCCAGCCGTCTAGCCTGCTGCAGATGAAAAAAGGCGGTTCTGCTAACGGCGGAGACCTGGGCCTCCATCATCACAAGAGGGTCCAAAAGGACTCTTTACCAATGATGACGGGCATAACGCCTTGCCATCCAGGCTAGGCAGCTGGATATCCCCACTGCCCGGTCGGCCCAGCCATAGGATCTCCGTCTTTGCCGGGTTTACCCTCAACCTGCTGGCACGCAGCCACCCAGTAACAGCCTCAAGGCATCGATGAAAATTATCGGGTACAGAATCTGGCCGGACCTCCATCTTCAACATACGCTGAATGTCATCAGCGTACTGGTCACACTCAAGCCCAAAACCTCGAACCAGCTGAGCAAGTGGGCGCATATAGATGTTAAATAACAGAGGGGAGAGAATGGCCCCCTGAGGAACCCCACAAGATAGAGGGGACCTCTCAGAGACCAGGCCTCCCCTCTCCACTCGCTGTCCACGGTTGTGAAGAAAGGACATTTGGGAATTGTCGTTACTAGGATTTATAGTTCACTTACAATCAAGGAGCATTCTGAACCCGACCAACAACAGAACTGGGGCAAACTTCCGACGCAAAACCCCCATGACCAACAGAAAATACTTAAGGCCATCCAATCCACCTCCCTTCACCAGGGCAAGAAAACGTAATCAAAGCCCTCCTGACAAAGAGCCATCCAGCCATAAATATAGATAGATAGATATGATTCACACACAGAGAGATATAGTATCATAGATTTGAAAGGGACCCCTAAAGAAGGACAATTATGTGTTGCATGTTCCAGAGTAGGCAAAGCAAACAATCTCCACATCAACACTGACAAAGAAACAACAGAAACACTGTTTACCCACCAGCATAAAGACATTACATATATTAGAAACCAACACTTTCTCATTACTTTATTTTCCAGATCACCAGACTAGGTCAAAGCAATGCCTGGCAGGGGCCAGCTAGTTTTTAATATTATTTCATGGAATTTTCTGTTATTAATCTAAGAAAGTGAAAACTAGATATGGGGAACAGAATAAACAATGATACTAAAGAAGACACCAGGGCAGATGATTGCTTTCTGGAAACATTTCTAGACTACCAAAATTGCTACCCCAAAATGAGAGTGGAAAATTCCAGGTGCTTCTCTAATGAATATCAAGAGACTGAGTCTGCCCACTTCTTTATAGAAACATTAAACATATCTTCTGGTTTAGACATGAAATCCTATGACTTGGTTTTTCATTTTCAATCAAGATTTCCTATCACACGCTTATCGTGTCAATAAACCAATTTTCATAAAAGAACGCGCATAATTCCCCTCCATTGCCCTTAATTTCTCAGTACTAATCTTTTTTGTGCAAACAAAGACCACAGAAAATCCAATTTTGTTAATGTCTTGGTAGATCTAGATATTGACATGAAACCCTGAAGCAAACATCATTTTGACTCAGGTGATGATTTATTATGGCATGCTATTTTTACAGCAATTGGTTTTATTTAATTCTTTTTATTAAATTCATCACTTAAAACCTAATAACTGTTGCACTCCAGGCTTGGAAACACCTATGAACACCGCATCACACAAGAGTCTGGGAATATAAGCAAATGGTTTATTGTAAAAACATATAAAAAGCATATAAAAATCATGAATAAGAAAGGAAAATAGATAGTCCAAAAAGATTTAGTAACAGGTGATGGCAAAATGTCTCATAAAGTTCCAGAGGTGATAAAGTCCAGGAACAGCCAGTAATCACAGATACAGCATGAGCCCACAATCAAAAAGGTATAACTAGTAAAACTTGAACAGGAGTACATGAACAGAAACATAGAAAACTTCCAGGATATATTAAATCCAAAATGAAAGCTTGACTTGAACTAGGAACAAGGGAACTCAGGCTTAGCTTCTCACTCTAACACAGTGTTGCCTGAACTGACCTTAAGGTAAAAAACTTGTTTAATAGACACCCATGAAATTATTCAATTTCCTGTGAATTTCCTTCACAACTTTCCCAAGTAATATATCTGAACGACACAATCTATTTTCGACTCTGATTTGTAAACAAAGACCTTTGTTGATCTCCGTAGCTACAGGTCTCCTTATCACTCAGCTCTTCACTCGATTCTTTATCTCTGTTGCTACTTCTGACTCCCTTGAATTCCCTTGAGCTCCTGCACTTTCTGAGCCAGTTTCTTCCCAGACTTGAATTTCCCAAACTTGAGAGCCCATCATTTTTGCCACAGGAAAGCTCACAATCCTCTCTAAATCATCAGTTAAACCAGTGGTTCTCAACCTTTCTAATGCCATGACCCCTTAATACAGTTCCTTATGTTGTGGTGACCCCCAACCATAAAATTATTTTTGTTGCAACTTCATAACTGTCATTTTGCTACTGTTATGAATCGTCATGTAAATATGCGGGATGTATTTTCATTCACTGTACCAAATTTGGCACAAATACCCAATAGACCCAAATTTGAATACTTGTGGGGTTGCAGGGAGATTGATTTTGTGATTTGGGAGATATAGTTGTTGGGATTTGTAGTTGACCTCCAGTCAAAGAGCATTCTAAACTCCAGCAGTGATGGAATTGAACCGATCTTGGCACACAGAACTACCATGACCAACAGAAAATACTAAAAGGTTTTGGTGGGCGTTGACCTTGATTTTTGGAGTTGTAGTTCACCGACATTCAGAGAACACTATGGACTCAAACAATGATGGATCTGGACCAAACTTGGCACAAATACTCAATATGCCCAAATGTGAACATTGGTTGATTTGGGGGAAAATACATTTGAGAGTTATAGTTGCTGGGATTTATAGTTCACCTACAATCAAATTCCAAACTCAACTAATGATAGAATTAGGCTAAACTCCCCACACAGAACCCCCAAGACCAAAAGAAAATACTGTGTTTTCTGATGGTCTTTGCTGACCCCTCTGACATCCCCTTGCGACCCCTCCAGGGGTCTCGACCCCCAGGTTGAGAAACGCTGAGTTAAACCATCAGCCTCTCGTGGCTGATCTATAACAATAACTTTCATATTCACATGTAAGATCATGTTGCTATTGTCATCACCAAAAATGACCCTTAAATCCTCTCTAAAAGCTGAGGAACTGTACCACGTAGAAAACATCTGCAGCACTTGCAAGAGAAATGCAGTACAAAACACAATAGAAAAATGCAGAAAAGAACAAAACTTTCGTCATGAAAGGGATGCAGGGGGAGGTCCCTACTTTTAAAAATTCAGTACAGGCCTCGAATGAACCTCCCGTCCATTTTCATTCAGCCCATGTTTTGCATGTCCGTCTGTGCAGTTTGAATTTCATTTTCTACAGCAAGTCGCAAACTCCTTTACATAAGTAATTCAGCAGAGAAATTGTGTTTCTTAGGCACTGCATCTGAAATTTTATTTACCTACAAGATGCTGTCTTTGTTATGTTTTTTAAAAGTTATAATGACTTCAGTGTGTATCAATTTGACTTCCAAAATAGCAACTTCCACCTAATTTGGAAAACTGACAGGCTGGAAGATATCTAGAGGGAGCTTACCAAGTCTGGAACACAAACACTATGGGGAATGGTTTAGGAGGTTGGATATATTTTGCCTGGAGAAGAGAAGACTAAGAGGTGATATGATAGCCACCTTCAAATATCTAAAAGTTTTTTTTGTGTGTCTGTGTCAGGAGCTACTTGAGAAACTGCAAGTCGCTTCTGGTGCGAGAGAATTGGCCGTCTACAAGGACATTGCCCAGGGAATGCCTGGATGTTTCACCATCCTGTGGGAAGCTTCTCTCATGTTCCCGCATGGGAAGCTGGATCTGATCCCACTCCTTGGATTCAAAACGCTTTCCTTTTCGTCAGCAGTTCTGCAGGCACAAGGATTTAACCCACTGCGCCATTGGGGGTTCCTATCTAACAAGTGGCCATATGCAAGATGGGGTGAATGTGTTTTCTACTGCTCCAGAACCAGTACGGTGCAGTAGTGTCAGTTCAAATCTCTGCTCAACTGTGCTATCGCACGCTGGGCCTATAAACTGTAGACAGGACATACATTCTGTGTGTCCAATGGGACGCCGGGGCTGCCTCAGATTAAAGGCCCTTGGATTTCCTTAAAACAGAGTCTTTAGATTGCTCTTTAGATTTAGGTTCAACAAAGTTCTTTATTAATGAAAACAAGCAGGTTCTTTAAGTCTTTCTTAACAGTCTATTGGTTCTCTCTCAATTTTGTCCACAGGGAACAGGCACTATCTTCATAACTGTAACTAATGGGGAAATCCTTAACTTCTAATCTGGGCAATCTGTCTTTGCCTCTGTTGGCGTGGAGCCCCTACACCAACTGCTTCTGGCTTCCGCGAGTGACCCTTACCAAGCAGAGCTTTGTAGACTTCAAGGGGAAAAAAGAAGGAATTCAGGCTTCGGTGATGGCTGACTGAAGTCCCTCAGTGAAGGAGCTGTAAGGCTGTATATCTTCCAGCCAAGCTGTGGGGCTGTATATCTCCCGTAGAAGACGAAGCTTTCTACAGGAGCTCTTGGTATTATGTCCTGCATGAAAAGCTTCTCTGTGTGGACTGACCCAAAAAGGCTCCTATTCCCTCCAAAACCCAAAAAAGGGGCTGGATCAGGGAACCTAACTATAATTGACAGGTGACCTGCCCAATGATTACAGCCAAAAGAAGCCACCTATCTGCAGAGCCCCTGAAACTCAGGACTACAACAAACATTCAATGCAAAGTGAAAAAAAATTGGAGCTCCTGGTACAGCTGTACCTGCACATCAGCCATGGAAACTATAGGCAAGTCACAGCCTTTCAGTTTTAAAGGAAGGCAATAACAAATCTTTTTGGAATAAATCTTTCCAAGAAAACCCAAAATAGGTTTTCTTAAAGAATATGTAAATCAGAATCAGCTTCAAGCTATATACAGTGTTCCTTCACTTATTGTGGGGGTTCCATTCCAGGATAATCTGCGAAGTAGGGACACCATATTAATTTTAATATGTATACATTATTTTATATATTTTGTATATTATTTTCTTACTCGCGCTTCCTTACCCACCTCCTGGTCCATCCCAAGGGCACTTGCCTGCCTCCCTGGTCTCCGGAGCCATGCAGGCAGGCAGCAGCTCGCCAGGGAAGCATGCCTTCCCCGCCACATGTCAGGCTGCCGCATTTCCGGGGTCCCTGGCCTGCACTTGACATAAATACATTATATTTTATATTTTATATTAATATTTTCAAAAACCCGTGAAACAGCGAGTCCGCTAAAAGCGAACCATGAAGTAGCGAGGAACACCATATATATATATATATATATATATATATATATATATATATATATATATATATATACTAGCTGTCCCCTGCCACGTGTTGCTGTGGCCCAGTCTGGTGATCTTGAAAATAAAGTGATGAGAAAGTGTTGATTTCTAATCTATGTAATGTCTTTCTGCTTGTGGGTAAACAGTATTTCAGTGTTTGGAATAATAAAAAGTTAGGAGTTGATGAGGAGATTGTCTGGTTTGCCTCCTCACATGTTAGGGGTCCCTTTCAAATCTATCATACTATATCTCTCTGTGTGTGAATCATATATATCTTCCTATATCTATGGTTGGATGGCTTTTTGTCAGGAGGGCTTTGATTACGTTTTCTTGCCCTGGTGAAGGGAGGCCTTAAGTATGGGGGTTCTGTGTAGGAAGTTTGCCCCAATTCTGTTGTTGGTGGGGTTCAGCATGCTCTTTGATTGTTGGTGAACTATAACTCCCAGTAACTACAACTCCCAAATGTCAAGGTCTATTTTCCCTAAACTCCATCTGTGTTCATATTTGGGCATATGGAATATTAGTGCCAAGTTTGGTCCAGATCCACCATTGTTTGAGTCCAAAGTGCTCTCTGGATGTAGGTGAACTACAATTCCCAAACTCAAGGTCAACGCCCACCAAACCCTTCTAGTGTTTTATGATAGTCATGGGATCTTGTGTGCCAAGTTTGGTTCAATTCCATCATTGGTGGAGTTCAGAATGCTCTTTGATTGTAGGTGAACTATAAATCTCAGCAACTACAACTCCCAAATGACAAAATTAAAAATGTTTGAGTGATGGTCATTCCTTGGGTTAGGAGGTGTCTTGTGGCCAAATTTGGCGACAATTCATCCAGTGATTTTTTTTAGTTATGTTAATCCCACAAACGAACATTACATTTTTATTTATATAAGATTAAAACAATGTAAGTTAACATTAAGAAGAACTTTTGGGGTCATTCAACAGTTGAATCTATTCCCATGGAAGGTAATGGAATATCCATCTCCGGAGGCTTTTAAATAGAGGTTGGATGTCGGTTTTTCAGAAGTTAAAGATGGTGCAGCCATTTGAGTATTGGGCTACAGCCCTGGAGACCAAAGATCGAAGCTTTGCTCAGTCATTAGAAACCTATTGGGTGCCATTTCTCAGTCTCAGAGGAAGGCAATGGCAAACAGCCTCTGAAGAAATCTTGTCAAAAATATCCCATGATACCTTCACAAAGCTAAGTTAATGATAGCCCAGATCTTTCCATATGAGCCTGTCCAAGCCTTGAGATCTTCAGAAGAAGTCTTACTCTTACCTTCATTGACACTTTTGATATTCACTCTGGGAGCCTGAAGTGCCCTCCTCCTCCTCCTCCTTGCAGTCCTCAAAGACTTGTTTTATTCCAGCAGACTTTCAAGACTGTAATGTATTTTTAAAGAAAGCATCTTAATAAGGTTGTGTTTTGCCTTTAATTGTATTGTTTCCTAACTTTTTATTATTTCCAGTCGTACGCTGAAAGCAGGCTTTAATATTAGTGACAGCTCAATTACACTTTAATATCAACTTGTGTCTTAGTTATATTGAATCTGTTTGGATTTGTAAGCCATTTTCATTTGTAAGTCTCCCAATTTTGTGGAGAATGAAATGGGGTGGAAGAGAAAAGGAGAGGGAAGAAGAAGAAGTGATAGATTTTAAACATGGAGACTACGGTTTCCTCTGTGTAACTGATCCCCACTAAGGGAGGCTTGGCTTGGATTTTTAGGGCAGTACTTATTTATTTAGGTGATCCCTCGTTGTCCAAGTAAGATTGTCCTCCAAGTTCGATGTCCTGATGGTGGGTACATAGGTGACTGTGGAGCCCTATTCTTGACCTGCATGTTCTCCCACAGTGAGGGCATCGGTTTCCAGGTGGAAGGCGGTCCTGGTCGGAGTTGGCTTGACACACCTTCCTTTTGGCATGTTTCTCTCTTTCGCTCTCCATTCATGTCACTTCAAATTCTACAGCACTGCTAGTCACAGCTGACCTCCAGCTAGGGATAGGGCTTCCCAGTTCTCGGTATCAATGCCACAGTTTTTAAGGTTGCCTTTCAACCCATCTTTAATTCTCTTTTCCTGTCCTCCAACATCCCATTTTCCATTCTTGAGTTCAGAGTAGAACAACTGCTTTGGGAGACAGTGGTGGGGGATCCAGACAATGTGGCCAGTCCAGTGGACTTGATGGAGGAGGAGCATCACTTCAATGCTGATGTTTGTCCACCTATCTTCCTAAAAATTTGCAGGATTTTTCTAAGGCAATGCTGATGGAATAGTTCCAGGAGTTGCATGTGACGTCTGTAGATAGACTGCGTTCCACAGCCATATAGTAGGGTTGGGAGGACAATCTATATAAATAAGAATGTAATGTTAGTTTGTGGGATTAACATAACTCAAAAACCACTGAACAAATTGACACCAAATTTGGATACAAGACACCTATCAGGCCAACAAGTGACCATTACTCATAAAAACACTGAAAAACACAGCAGAAGAGATTAAAAAGCAAAAAAAAAAAACATTACAACACATGCGCAAAACCACATATATATATATACATATACACATAGATACACACATAAAACACATATACACAGGCTGGGCCACAGCAATGTGTGGCAGGGGATGGCTAGTAGCTTATAGCAGGCGTATAGCAGGGTTGGGAGGACAATAGCTTTATAAACAAGCACCTTGGTATCCGTACGGATGTCCCGATCCTCAAACACTCTCTGCTTCATTCAGAAAAATGCTGCACCTGCAGAGCTCAGGCGGTGTTGTATTTCAGTGTCAATGTTGACTTTTGTGGACAAATAATGCCAAGGGAGCAGAAATGGTCAACATTTTCTAATGTTACACTATATTCAGCTGAATTTTTGGCATTGTAGAGGGATTGGCTGGTGCCTGCTGGAAGAGCACTTTGGTTTTCTAGATGTTCAATGATAGGCCGAGCTTCTCGTATGTCTCTGTGAAGGTGTTTAGAGTGGCTTGTAGGTCTTCTTCTGAATGCACACAAATGATGTTGTCATCAGCATATTGGGGTTCTATAACAGATGTTGTTGTAACCTTGGTTTTGGCTTCCAGTCTGCTGAGGGCTTTATAGGCCAAAGCCAGCTCTTTGAATGGTGCCCAGTAACAGACTGGCAGCCAGTGGAGCTGACATAACAGGGGGGTGGTATGCTTCCTGTACGCCACTCCGGTGAGCAATCTGACTTCCGCCCGTTAGACTAATTGAAGCTTCTCAACAGTCTTCAAAGGCAACTTGGCGTAGAGCGCATGACAGTAACAAAAGCATGCACCACTGTGGCCAAGTCAGACTTTCCAAGGTACGGGCGCAGCTGGCACACAAGTTTCAATTGAGCAAAAGCTCCTGCTGAAACCTGAGATTCCAGGCTCAATGATGAATCCAGGATCACTCTGAAGCTGTGAACCTGGTGCAGGCAGGACCTAAGGAGTTCATGCAAGTTTCCACATGATAGGTGCAGGTTATCACCTATAAAGCCCTAAACGGTTCGGGACCTGCCTATCTTCGCGATCGCATCATCCCCTATGAACCAGTGCGTACCATGAGTTCTTCTGGGGAGGCACTGCTTTCTCTCCCTTCACCATCTCAAGCACGGTTGGTGGGGATGAGGGAGAGTGCCTTCTCGGTGGTGGCCCCCTGGCTTTGGAACTCCCTCCTTAGGGAGATCAAACAGGCTTCCACTTTGTCCTCTTTCCAGAATCAACTAAAAACCTGTTCATTTGTGCTTTTGATTAAGCAGTCCACCAATAATTTTCCTTCCCCTACCTTAAGCTAAGCACTTTACACCGGCCCTCTTACATTCTACCTCAGTACGTTTGATGACAGTATTTCCAACCCTGCCTATTTGATTGTTGCACTTTCCTTGCACTCCTGCCAGAATGTATTGCACTCAGTGAGTCTGAACCTCAGCTATGTTCTTTTTTCTCAGCCATATTGTTTTGATGTTGTTTACAATTGTGTTTTTATTTTATCCAATGTTTTTAATCATTTGTATTTTACTTGTAATTTCGGGTTTTTCCCTTGTAAGCTGCCCCGAGTCCCCTAGCAGAGATGGTTGGCGGGGTATAAAAATAAAGTTATTATTATTTATTATTATTTCCAAATTCTGCTATACCAAAATAATCATTTTACTATCAACTCCAGGCCCCCGGTGGCGCAGTGGGTTAAACCGCTGAGCTGCTAAACTTGTTAACCGAACGAAAGGTCACAGGTTCTAATCCAGGGAGCGGTGTGAGCTCCCAATGTTAGCCCCAGCTTCTGCCAACCCAGCAGTTCGAAAATATGCAAATGTGAGTAGATCAATAGGTACCGCTTCTGCAGGAAGGTAATGGTATTCCATGCAGCCATACCAGCCACATGACCTTGGAGGTGTCTACGGACAATGCCGGCTCTTCAGCTTAGAAATGGAGATGAGCACCACCCACCAGAGTCGGACTCAATTAGACTTAATGTCAAGGGGAAACCTTTACCTGAGATGGAAAAGTCCCCAGGTCTGATCTACGTTCACATCTATTTCCTTTCTTCTAGTCCCTCCCATCCTTCTCAGGGACCTTCTACTTTGCCATATAATTCAGATTATCAAACGGCGCACCATGCAGTCATGACCTTGGGAGAGGTCTATGGACAACGCCGGCTCTTCGGCTTAGAAATGGAGATGAGCACCAACTCCCAGAGTCACACAAGACTGGACTGAATGTCAGGGGGAAAAAATTACCTTTACCAAATCCGAATAAGCAATATTTTCACATTGCTGCTTTTACCAGAAATGTTTCAGTGGCAAAGTGAGCCATGACCCATGAGCATGCAATGAAACAATCAACTGACTGCGTAACCATCATGATTCAATGATTCACTGCTCATCAGGAGCCTAGTAACCCACTTGATTATGCTTTCTTTTAAAAAAAAAGTAAGCAGGGAAAATAGGGGCATTCAAGTCAGTCCTCCCTCTTATTTATATTGCAAATAAATCCATCTGGGTCCCTATATTTACTGTTGATTTGCTCTGCCTTCCCCTAACAAGATGAAGTCAGCAGGCGCCGAGCTGAGCCAAATAAAGCCTGCTCCGAAAACACTTCTGCATTGTGTGACTTGATTGCACTTTATTCTGCTCTTGCTGAAGGAGTCTTAATTGGGGAATAAGACTTCAGAGAAATCCTTTCACCCAGCGACAAGCTCTGCCTGAGATAATTAATTAAACTATTCTTTTGAAGAATCTCCTTCTGATTGCACTAGATTGCTATTTTAAACAAAAACACACACCACCAGACCTTGAAGACCAGCATCCAGGTTGCGGCCAATTACAAGCTTGGCCTTGAAATGTTCACTCATATCCATGCCACGCTTCCATGGTATTAGTTTAAATCAATGGAATTAACTCAAAGGTAATTCCATGTCTCTACAAACTCAACTATCCCTGGTATCTGCATTTCCAGTTTCCGTGGTGTGCTCTCCTTGTGGACATAATTTATATGAACGAGCCATAAATAAATTGCAAATGTGTGCCATGTCCAACTCAATGGAGAAAGATAAGACTCTTCCATGTAACCTGGATCTGGGGCTCTTTCACACATCACAGTTCATAGCATTGTGGTTTCGCTTATACTGCATCCTGTTATTTACTGAGGTGATCCCTCGTTGTCCAAGTAGGATTGTTTTCTAAGATCGGTGTACTGGCGGTGGGTCCGTAGATGACTGCGGAGCCCTATTCTTGATCTGCATCTTTTCCCACAGTGAGGTTTCCAGGTGGAAGGTGGTCCCAATTGGGGTTGGCTTGACACGCCTTCCTTCTGGCACATTTCTCTCTTTCACCCTCCATTTGTACCTCTTCAAATTCTACAGCACTGCTGGTCACAGCTGACCTCCACTTGGAGTGCTCAAGGGCCAGGGCTCCCCCGTTCTCCGGAAGAGTGTCTGGATATGCTATTGTGTGTTTTGTTTGCCAGGGAGAGTCGTTTTTGCGCATGCGCTGTAGCATCTTTTTGCTTTTTTGGTTTTTTAAGTCCCTTCTACTGTGTTTATCAGTGTTTTTATGAGTGATGGTCACTCGCTGGCCTGATAGGTGTATTGCAACCGAATTTGGTGTCAATTCATCCAGTGGTTTTTGAGTTATATTAATCCCACAAACGAACATTTTATATATATACTAGCTATACCCTGCCACGCATTGCTGTGGCCCAGTCTGTTGGTCTGGAAAATAAAGTAATGAGAAAGTGTTGGGTTTCTAATATATGTAATTTCTTTATGCTTGTGGGTAAACAGTATTTCTTGCTGTTTCTTTCTCAGTGTTGATGTGGAGAGTGTCTAGTTTGCCCACTCTGGAACATGCAACATATCATTGTCAGGGGTCCCTTTCAAAGCTATGATACTATATATCTCTCTGTGTGTGAATCATATCTATCTGTATCTATGGTCAGATGGCTCTTCGTTAGGAGGGCTTTGATTATGTTTTCTTGCCCTGGTGAAGGGAGTTGGACTGGATGGCCTTGAGTATTTTCTGTTGGTCATGGGGGTCCTGTGTGGGACGTTTGGCCCCATTCTGTCGTTGGTGGGGTTCAGAACACTCTTTGATTGTAGGTGAACTATAAATTCCAGTAACTACAACTCCCAAATGTCAAGGTCTATTTCTTCCAAACTCCATCTATGTTCATATTTGGGCATATGGAATATTTGTGCCAAGTTTGGTCCAGATCCATCATTGTTTGAGTCTACAGTAGTTCCTGGATGTAGGCGAACTACAACTCCCAAACTCAAGGCCAATGCCCACCAAACCCTTCAAGTATTTTCTGCTGGTCATGGGAGTCCTGTGTGCCAAGTTTGGTTCAATTCCATCGTTGATGGAGTTCAGAATGCTGTTTGATTGTAGGTGAACTATAAATCCCAGCAACTACAACTCCCAAATGACAAAATCATAATTTTTGTGTTGTGAGACATTTTGCTGCCAAATTTGGTGTGATTTCGTTCATTGGTTCTTTTGTTTTTAAGGTACTCATTATGCACAGAGCATATATATATATATATATATATATATATATATATATATATATATATATATATAATTTGATGGCACTCTTTGCCTTCAACATCTAATGAGTAAGCCCTTTAGAGCAAGAGATAAGCAAACTCTGCAGGTGGACAGGTGAGAAGACTTTGAAGCTCTCCTCTGATGGTTATCGAAGATTACAACACAACTTTCCTCCTAGTTGTGGTCCTGTCCTTTAAACTTGAGACGGATTTTTTTTTTACATAGATGACAGAGTGGCTTACCTTCCTCCTCCCTCCCTCCCTTATATTCTTGTGAGCTCACAACGCAACTTGAAATATATAAAAGTCCAAGTGGTTATTGTTGGAATAAATCTAACATGGTGATTTAGGGCCTGAATTCACAATCCTCAAGTCCCCGTCTCCATTTCCCGATGGGCCTGTTTAAGTGAGGCAATATGATTTAAAGCTGATCTCGCTACCCAAGTGATCCATCACCTGCATTAGAGCAGGTCCTTCGGGTTATTGCAAGGTTGATGTTGCATTTTGGTTTCTAACGCCATCTAATCTAATGGAAAGTCCCAGCCTACCTCTATCTTTTTATGGGCGGAGGCTCATAACTCCAATATTCATCCGATGTCAAATCCTGGCAAGAGAATCATGGACCTATGGCAACATTTTAAATACATCTCTACCCTCAAATCTCCCCTGTCCTGCCGGAAGACGAATAACTGCTTAATGATATCAGGAAATTACTCTCATGCAAATCAAAGGTAGCATTGTGAAAATGCAAAGATATACACTAAGCTGAAATCGGACTTTGCCCCTGCAAACAGTATATTATATTTTTCTCTTTGCATTACAGAACGCTAAATTCATTATATAAATGTCTTTATTTATTATTATTTATTACATTTATATCCCACCCTTCTCACCCCGAAGGAAACTCAGGGCAGCTCAGGCAGCTCACAACAAAGATACGACTTGATGGCGTGAATACATCTATATAAATAAAAATGTAATGTTCGTTTGTGGGATCAACATAACTCAAAAACCACTGGATGAAATGACACCAAATTTGGCCACACTAACCCAAGGAGTGACCATCACTCAAAGAAACACCAAAAAAGTAAAATAACTTTAAAATCCAAAAAAGATAGAAAATGACACAGCGCATGTGCGCAAATGCATTATGTGGCCCCGCCACCTCTTGCGCAAGGACATAGCAAGTGTGAGAACACCACCAACCATCCTCCTTCTTCTGGCCAGAGCAGGAGTTAGGAATGGATGGCACAATAGTGGGTCCAGTGAGGGGGACAGCCTCATCCACCACCAGGAATGGAAGGAAAGAAGGAGGGAAGAAAACAGAGAAGGAAAGAGGGAGAGAAAGAGGAGGAAAAGGAAAAAGAGAAGGAAGGATGGAAGCGAAAAGTGGAAGAAGGGAGGAAAGGAAGAGGTAGAGAATGAAGAAAGGAGAGAAAGAAAATGGGAAAGAAAAAGGGAGGAGAAGGAAGGAAAGAGGTAGAGAAGGAAGGAAAGAGGTAGAGAAGGAAGGAAGGAGAGGAGGAAGACAAAAAGGGAAGGAAGGAGAGAAAGAAAGAATGTGAGAAAGAGGGAGGGAAGGTTGGCCACAATACACCTATAAGTGACCATCACTCATAAAAACACTGAAAAACACAGCAGAAGACACTTTAAAATCCCCCAAATAAAAAAAAACCATTACAATTCATATGCAAACACACACATATACACATATGCACAAATATATGTGTATATGTATATACACATATATACACACACAAAGCACATATAAACAGACTGGGCATCTATACAGCCACGTCAGATTACTCGTTACTCTTAATAATTTCATTAAATTTACCTTTTTGAAGTGATTTTGAAGCATTTAAAAAACCCGGAAGTCCCTTTGCCATTCCAAAGCTTTTTCCGCTTTTTTGTTACGACTCAGGAAGTGAGTCTGAAATGGTTCAGCTTATTTTCAGCCCTCTAGCCTCTCCACTGTTCGAACACAAACTCCCACGGTTTGAACACACTCTCCTTCCCAAAGTAGTGAAATCAGCTTCCAAGGCAAAAAGGGCAGGGCTGTTTGTTTTTGTCTTTGTTTGTTTGCTGTGAGTTGCCTAAGAAGACACTAGAAATCCCTTACTTTCCTGCTTATATTTCCCTAACTGGTGAAATTGGCTCAAAAGGCCCCAAAAGCTGTCAGGGCTGTTTGTTTTTGTCTTTGTTTGCTGTGAGTTGCCTAAGAAGACACTAGATTCCCATAATGGCAATCACGTCTGCCATTAACGAAGCAATTCGGAAATTTTGGAATTTTCGGAAAGTTCTGAATTCTTTTTCAGAAAAATTCGGAATTCAATTCTGAATCGAAACAACTATGCCCTCTACATCCAAAACGAGTTTTGGACCATTTTGTTTTATCAACCAAGCCTACTAGGAAGCCAAATGCATGAAAGTCTAGTCTTCTGGTGTAGTTTGCAGCAGAAAATGCCAGGTTTTCTTGGCTGTTTGCATGGAAAGGTTATTTATTGCAGCCTTAAGAGCAAGCAACGGGACAACTGCACTCTGGCTGAACACTATTTCCATCTCACTTGTTTTCAAATTTTCCAAGAGTAATAGCTTCAGGTAGGCTGGGAATTATTTATCGCATGAGTTTATATCTCACTTCCTCAGATAACTTTTTGTGCAGCTCATCACAAGGCATCTTAATCAGTGACTGATGCTGGGCCAGGAGCATTGGCCTGAGATGAGCCAAAAAGCAAAGAGCAAGACAGAAATCCAAGCACAAGCCAGAACGGAAAGACATACCAAGAGGCAGGATCAACAAACAAGCCAAAACGCAGCTTATCAAAGGATAACCACCCCACAAGAGCAAGCCAGAGTTCAAGAAGTCCTTGTTGTTCAAGCATGGCTCATCTGGAACAGAAAACCCCTTTTTACTTCTGCCTATCAAGTGGTTCAAATGGTTTGTTTGGGGGCAGAGAGTCAGTTTGATGTGATAATTATATTACTAATAATATTATTTATTTATTTATTTATTTAGAGCTTTTATAACCTGGTCTTCTCGACCTCCGAGGAGGGACTCAGGCCGGTTAACAACAGAGAATCAATATACAAATAAACTAAAGCATAATAACATCATAGTACATTTATTTATTTATCGAGTCATCAGCAACCAGTCAATTATATTACATTTCTAACAGAACAAAGCAAACAAACAGACAAAATACAAAAATACAAAATACAAAATTTGTGAGTTTGGTAGTTGGTTAAATGTCCTTTGACCAGTATCTTGCCACTTGGAGTGCCTCTGGTGTTGCTGCAAGGTCCTCCATTGTGCATGTGGCAGGGCTCAGGGTGCATTGCAGCAGGTGGCCAGTGGTTTGCTCCTCTCCACACTCGCATGTCGAGGATTCCACTTTGTGGCCACATTTCTTGAGGTTGGTTCAGCATCTCGTGGTGCCAGAGCGCAGTCTGTTCAGCGATTTCCAAGTCACCCAGTCCTCTATGTGCCCAGGGGGGAGTCTCTCATTTGGTATCAGCCATTGGTTGAGGTTCTGGGTTTGAACCTGCCACTTTTGGACTCTCCTACTGAGGTGTTCCAGCGAGTGTCTCTGTAGATCTTAGAAAACTATGTCTAGATTTATGCATTAATACATTAAAACACATTAAAATACAGATCAAGAATTACATAAAGCCAATTCGTCAAGGTAAATCACAAATTCACCACCATCTGCCTTGTGGTCAACAGTTATTGATTTGATCATCAATCTGAGAATGCGAAGTTCCAGAGCCAAGATTTTACCATCTTTCTGAAAGTCAGGAGGGAGGGGGCAGATCTGATCTCTATCAGGAGAGAGTTCCACAGCCGAGGGGCCACCACCGAGAAGGCCCTGTCTCTCGTCCCCACCAGACACGATTGCGAAGGTGGTGGGACCGAGAGCAGGGCCCTTCCAGAAGATCTTAACAACCTTGATGGTTCGTAGGGGAGAATCCGTTCAGACAGGTAAACTGGGTATATGATATATAATGGTATACTACAATATAGTAATATTTAATACTGATATTGTACTATGCTAATAATATAATATATTGTATATCTTGCAAGCCACTCTGAGTTCCCTTTGGGTGAGAAGGGCGGCATATAAATGTCGTAAATAAATAAGTAAACAGTCGCCAAGGTAGGTCTCTCCTGAGTGCAGTATGCAAATGCACCTTCATCCCATCCCATATTTCTATCCTTCATTTCCTTTTGAATATTGATGACTTCCAACTGTTGATGGTGGATGGTTGCGGTTGGGTTTGTTGGTAGTTTTTTGTTGTTGTTGTGCCTTTCCCCCTAGACAGAAGAAAACCTATTAATAAAATTCATTGATTAACATGTTAAATATTAAAGACGTATTTTATCAGCATAACTAGGACGGATCAAAGCTGCAGCATTATTATGCTAAAGGAAATGTTTTTCCCGGTGACGCACCCTAAGGAACAATGTCTAGTTAATTACTAAAGAATAATCTCCATCTGGTAGGCTTTGTTTTCCCCGGTTTCTGCTCAAATAAGCCTCCAGATGATCTTTGAAATCGTCTCCTTAATGCATTGGACTTTCTGAGGTTATTAGCTGTAACTGTGTTTCATGACCAAGGGAGTTTGTTTAGGAGGGTCTAGGAAGCAATGTCATCTGTTGATTATGGTGAACAACTCCTGACAATAAATAGCACCAAATAGGGCTCAAGCTGGTGATACCTCATTATGTTGATTCCAGATTTGATTTGCAGCATTAAGAGGGAAAAAGAGGGCCGAGGAAACCAAACAAATCATCTAGCTATTCATTTCAAATACACAATTTCCAGAACAATGGGAGGTCTTGACACGCATTTAGCTATAATTAGCATCCTTCTTTCCTCTAGATAAGAGCACAAAGCTTAGGAGGTGACAAATTCATGTCCCCGTGTATTAATTAGCACAACAATGAAGCAGGTCTTACAGCAGATATTGATTAAATCTCTTTGGCAAATGCGGAAAACAATTTAATGAGGTTGTGTGATTTGTAGCAAAAAAGGATTTCATAAGAAAAGGGCTGTGGAGAAAGGAGGAAATGGAGGAGAGTATTATCAAAGGAGTACATCACATTGATGCTGCAAGTCGCTTCTGGTGTGAGAGAATCAGCTGTCTTGCCCAGGGGGTGCCCGGATGTGTTGCAATCCTGAGGGGAGGCTTCTCACATGTCGTGGACTCCCCCACGAAGTGGAGTCCATGACATGTGAGTCTGGAAAACAGCAAACCACAGACCATTTACTACAATGCAGTCTGAACCCTGGCACATGCACAAAGGAGGACCTCCTTACAACACCAGAGGCACTCCAAGTGGCCAGCTACTGGTCAAAGGACATTTAGTGTCATGCCAAGTTTCTAAACTTTTTGTGTCTGTATGTTTTTTAAAAACTATATTATTATTATTATTATTATTATTATTATTATTATCATTATTAATATTATTATTATTTGAGATACCACAAGATGAGTCCACAGCAGAGACTCTGCTGGCTGTTGTATTGGATCACACGTCGGACACTTCCCAAGTGTCTAGGACTGTGTGATGTATTGGCGAATAATGTGTGCAGGTCCCTGTGAGGTGGCCTTTTGCAGCTGGCAGGTGGTAATTTTGTCAGCGCCGATTGTGTTTAAGTGCAGGCCAAGGTCTTTAGGCACTGCACCCAGTGTGCCAATCACAACAGAGACCACATTGACTGGCTTGTGCCAGAGTCTTTGAAGTTCCATCTTTAAATTCAGCTTTTCCAGTTGTTTCTCTTCAATCCTGCTGTCACCTTGGATTGCAACATCGACAATCCATACTTTGTTTTTTAACACAATTGTGAGGTCAGGATATTGTGCTTCAAAACTCTGTCTGTCTGAATCCAGAAGTCCCAAAATAGCTTGACATGTCATTCTCAGTAACTTTTTCCGGCTTGTGATCCCACCAGTTCTTTGTCGCAGGCAGATGGTATTTGTGGCACAGGTTCCAATGAATCATCTGAGCAACAGTGTTGTGCCTCTGCTTGTAGTCTGTCTGATAAGAACAGATACTACACTTGATCTTAGCCAAAAGGCTGAGAAGCGTGTTTTGATATGGTCAAAATTGACTAATCAATAAAGAATTGTTGTTGTTGTAGTCTGTCTGTGCGATCTTCTTGCAGCATCTGAGTATGTGATCTATTGTTTTATCTGCTTCCTTGCAGAATCTACACTTGGGATTATTATTATTATTATTATTATTATTATTATTATTCTACATATATACCCTGCCCTTCTCACCCCAGTGGAGACTCTGGGTGGCTTGCAGCCAATGGCATACAATGCCACATTACACATATAATAATGAACATGACATATCAATTTATACAATTAACATATCAATGTAAACATACAGTAATAAACATGACATAATAATTGAACAATTCAAATATTAATACAATAAAAAATCTTAAAAGTAAACATTCCATCCCAATAAAAGTGGGCTGATGGAATAAGTGGTCAGAAGCAACAGGCGAGGTGGGGGAACACTAAAAGCAAGCCCCCGCACAGGTGTTCCAGTGCCTAAATGATGGCCAGCATGGCCATGGGGGCACCCCATGCAGGTGTTCTGGCAGCTGGGTGATGGATGGCGTGGCCATTAAAGTAGCCACACGGCAAGGCTGTAGGGGCCATGTTCTCTCCTTGGAGGCTGCTGGGTCAGCCAGTTGGAATGAGGATGTGGCTGTAGGTCACCTCGTGGGTAAGCCCAAGGCTGAGCAGGCAGCAAAATTTGATGGCAATACTCCGGCCCAGGGCCTCTCCTGCAGCAGAGTCCAACATTACAACTGCACCCTCAGTTCACTTCTGATTCAATAAATGTAAAAAAATCACATTGATGAGATCCAGCATTCCAATTTGCCAGCCTCTGTGGTGATTTGGGGGGGGGGGGCAGCAGAGCAATCCTGTCACCCTGTGCCCTACCTTGCCACCAGCTGATGCTTCTTCATCACATGTGCAGAAGTGTTGCCATACAGCTTCCCCCCTGCGCTAGCCTCATTGTTCCAAATGCAACACAGGGAAGTTCCCATATTGCTGGAGCAGCATCCTAGGATGCTTCTGGCCCAACTGACCCATGGAGTCCTGCTGAAAGTGAGGCTATGTCATGTGATGGATGGTGTGGGGGCTCCATGGGTCAACTGGGGAAGAAGCATCCTAGGACACTGAATTTCCATCGTGTGATGAGGTCCTAATGCAAGACAAGTCTCATAATTTTGCCTTTCCAAAAAAGGTTGCTGGGGAAGGGGGGAGTCTGAGATTGCCTGTAGTGGCCAGCAAAGTACTTAGAAGCAACCAAGTCTGAAATTTTCTCCTCTTCACAGTCCACTTTGGCCATGGAGTGAACACCGACTGTTGATATTGATTACTCACAATCACAAAAATGCTGCTCTTCATTATTTCCTGGGGGAGAAGACATTAGGACAAAAATAGTGAGAAACCTAGGAGAGTTAAAAGGGAATATTTCTTCAGACAGCATTGAGCTAAACTCTAGTTTCTTGCCACAAAATACAGTAATGGCCTGAATAGTTTAAAAGGGGAGTTGGGTGAATTCATGGAGTATGATCTCCTACTAAGAGAGGCAGTATCCCCTTCAGTATGGCTTACTGTGGAATGTAATGCAAACACCTTTCTGCTTACGATTTTCCTAGAGGTGAAGGATTAGCTGCTATTTAATCAGAACATTGGATCAAATAGGTCTTTGGCATACTATGAAGATTGAATGAAAAGTAATGCCTCCACCTTCATTACTTGGGTTTGGATGGGAATATTTTAATAAATCAAGCGCAGAAATAATCCTTAGAATGTGCTCTTTAACTACCACTGTTCACTTTTCCACATAATCACCACACAATTGGATACATTTCTTCCAATGATGAACACGTTTTCTGAAGCTGTCACAGAAGAAGTTGACACTCTGTTTCCACAACCCTTTGTGCACAGATATTCTGATAGTCAAGCAAAGCAATAATGTGACCCACACATTGTGGTGAAATGCCAATAATGCTTGAAATTTTTCTCTGAGTAATACAACGATTGTCCTGAAACAATCTGTCAATCTTTTGCTTGTGAAACTCGGTGGTTGCTGTCACAGGACATCCAACTCTTTGTTTGTCACGCAAGTCAGATGTTTTCACCTCAACATCTTTAAACTTACTTGCCCAACAACTTACAGTACTCATATCAATGCAATCACCATAAACAGCTTGCATTCTCTGAGGAATCTCCTTTGGGGTGACACCTTCTGCTGTCAAGAGTTCAATGACTGCACGTTGCTTAAGTCGCATTGACCAACCGTCTGCACAAGGTTTCATACTTTGTGCTTTAACAACACAACAGTTCAATGCTAAGGCTTCCTGCCAAAATGGAACTGTAGAGGAGAGTCTACTGAAGAAGCCAATACCTGCCTCATACCAGTACTGCCTTCTGTTGAGAAGTTACGAAGGTGGAGACATTACTTTTCATGCAACTCTTGTATAGCTCTGACACCAGTGATTAACAACACTAAATAAATGAATGAATAGCTAAAACAGACATGGAATTAAATTGTAATTCAGCTTTGATTTGCACTGATAGAATTAGGAATACTACAGAGTGCAGGTGACGTATCATAGATAAACATTTGGGTGGCAATTACCTTCCTGCCCAAGCCTGAGATATCTGTGTACAATCACTGTTGGATGAAATGCAGTCATCTTTTGCTATGCTTTTGTTGGTAATATAAGGTTTTATTGATTAATGTGACATGACCATTTTCAGACTTTTTGTTGTGACTTAACCAATTTGAAAGAAGCTGCATTCTGAAATGGTGCTGCCCCAGGTAGACTGAGCAATATCTTTGTCTCCTCCAAATGTTTTAATCCTCCCTGCTCATATTTGCAAGCCTCATCAGGATATTTTAAGGCTGAATTGGATAAGGCCACTGGTTTCACTAAAAATACTGATTAAATCATGCTAACTGTGCGTTTTAGAGCAATTACGGTTCTTCTCAGGTGGCAATTTGGACTTTGATATTGTTACACTATAACAACATTGGAAGTGAGTGCAATCATTGTTCATTAGCTTCACTCTTCAAATGTCATGCATGGATTTAGAGGTAGCAAGGGAAAGTGAATAAGAAACAGTTTAGGTCCAAACAGACAGTCAAATCAATTCACAGCAGTCAACTAAGAGTGGAAAAAGGAAAAGACAAAGTATAATGGCGGGGATAGGAAACAGGCTAGCCTCTTGTCAAAATTGAAGGCAGAAAGAAATTCAGATTTACGCAGGCAAGTTTTTAATTAGTTGTCACAATTATAAATTTGCAACACAGAGACTGCATGTAAATCTCCCTGGTTTGTCTATACTCAACTGAATTACTAGTGCCAAACACCCACAATTTTCCTTAAAACAAAGTGTATACTTCATCAGCTATGACTCCAAAGACCAGAATTCAATTTCCCATTTGGCTATGGAAACACACTGGGTCTTCTGGGGCAAGTGTCATGAAATATGATATATGGTTTGAATGGAATTGTATGAAACGTGAACGAATGGGACCTAATAATTTTGGAGATACCATTCTGAAGATGAAGGCCTGCAATGCCTAAATTATTAACTCCCTACTTGCTGACTTGTAATTAAAAGTTGCTGAACTGCTGACATTGTGACAAATCATTAACTGTTGAACTTTTGGGGAAAAAATGTGTTTACATTAGTCAAAGACAAAAGCTGTTTAAGTTAAGGAAATGTTTACAAGGTTCTTTACGTTAAGAAGAAATGGACGGATGCTGGTGCTGCTGGGGAGGGAGAAAAAATACTAAAGTTAATTCCATCTTCTTCAGGATCCCCACAGTAGTCTCCCACCTCAGGTATATTGCAGTCTTAACTCCATCTTCTCCAGGATCCAATAAAATCTGGCTCCCTCGTCCCCATTCTTTTTTCAGAGATTATATAAAACAGACCACCGAATATTACAAATCATTTTCATTCAAACCAATTTGGGCCCAAGCCTAGGAATTAATTATCTATCATACTGCCATCTCTAGTCATTGGTAACTATTAGGCTTGTTTGATCCAAAAAAAATGGTTCAAAACTCGTTTAGGATGCAGGGGGCACTGGCGGTTCGGATCTAAAGTCAATTCCGATTTTCGCAGAAAAAAAAGTTCAAAACTTTTCAAAACTTCCAAGACGTTTGTATCCTTCGTTAATTGTTTCAAAGTGTTATTTCCTGATTCACTGGGTGGCCTTTACTTTGAAAGTAGTTGTTTTATTCCAGAAAGTGGGGGGGAAAGGGAAGGAATCCATCCACTCTGGTTTAAACTGCTTCTCTCAGCCAAAACAGATGCGGGAGAGAAAGGAAACCGAAGGGAATCCATCCACACTGGGTTAAGCTGCTTTTCTCAACCAGGACTGACACAGGAGGGAAAGGAAACTGAAGGGAATCCATCCACACTAGTTAAACTGCTTCTCTCACCCAGGACTGACGCAAGAGAGAAAGGAAACCAAAGGGAATCCATCCACACTAGTTTGAAAAGCTGAATCATTTCCGACTCACGGATTCATAAGAGAAATGGCAGAAAACGCTTCGGAAGGGCAAAGGGTTTCCTTTAAAAACTTTGAAATCACTTCAAAAAGGAAATCTTTCCAAATTTATTATGGATTACGAAGATTACGACTGAACATAACCATGCCTAGTAACTATATGCCTGTTCCTCACTTATTTGGTCATAATGCATTTATGCCTGTGACCATAATGCTTTTGAAGGCTGGTAAATTCCATGAGCTAAATCAGGAGTTGATATGGTGTCACTTCCACTGTGCTATTTGTGTGACTTGGACTTGGCTCACTCCCTAGATTGCCAAAAAACCTTCATGTACTATAATTCAACTTTGGAACAGCAAAAGCCAAACCCTTAAGCTCTCCTGCAGTAAGGCAGCAATGGCTACTCCTTGCCTTGGTGTCCACCCTCTTTATGCCACCCTATTCTTCAATTAGGAGCCCCCGGTGGTGCAGTGGGTAAAACCCCTGTGCTGGCAAGACTGAAGACCGACAGGTTGCAGGTTCAAATCCGTGGAGAGGCAGATGAGTTCCCTCTATCAGCTCCAGTACCTCATGTGGGGACATGAGAGAAGCCTCCCACAAGGATGATAAAAACATCAAATCATCTGGGCTTCCCCTGGGCAACATCCTTGCAGACGGCCAATTCTTTCACACCAGAAGCGACTTGCAGTTTTTCAAGTCGCTCCTGACACGACAAAAAAAAAAAAAACAACTTCAATTGCCAAAGTTGGCTAGTTAGTTCCAAGTATGTGTATCACTCAACAAACAGTGAGGTCGATGACAGGGATGGTGATGTGGGGATGAAGAGATTAACTGGGCAGGAATTACTGCAGCTGTCTTTGTTCTCTGGCCACATTGGGAGACTTAAAATTATATGATGGCTCTCCAGCTCTGAATCTGCCAGCCCTGTTCTCAAACGATGGCTGTCAGACCTACTCCATGCCGAGCAAAATGGTTAAGAGGTTTTTTAAAAAAACACAATGACAGCAGAAAATCATGAGGTTTGGGAAACAGAATTGCATGGATATTAATGCTCATGCTTTTGAACTGTAATTCCAAGTTGATTTGCTGTTTCTTGAGTGTGTGCCTTATGCTAATTATTGTTCCCACTTCTATTGTTCTTCATTGTTATTATATTGTGCTCCTTTTATGCTTCAAACATTGCCATAAGCTGCCCTCAGGACATTGTGTGTGTGTGTGCTTTCCTAATTATTAATTTATTGATTATTGATGTAAAAATAGCCGATAATATTTTGATAACTAACCCTCTCCATGTCCATTTTCAGATGATGTAAAGGACCACATCAGAGTCAAAATCAACTGTGTTATAATGGTTTAAGCAAAGGTTTACAACTGTAAAAACCAGAGTTTAAATCCCCACTTGGACATGGAAATCCACTGAGTAACCATAGACATTTTACAATCATCCTGCCTCAGAGGAAGGCACAGAGAAACTCTCTCTGAACAAGTATTGCCAGCAAATCTCCAATGATAGGCTCGCTTTATGGTCACCAACAGTCGAAAATGGCTTGAAGGCACACAACAGGGTCCAGAGTTAGTTGTACTAAATGTGCTTTTCTTGTACAGTCAGCTCATCTCCTCCAAGGAGTTTACAGCAAACAATTTTCTGTAAACTCCTTGCAGACAATTTTCTGCTGATTTTTCCATCATTTTTCTCCTCCCATAGAAATGTCATTGTGGAAGAAACACAAGAAGAGCTGAACAGCATTGTTTCAGTGGGGAGTCCCGGAAACAATATATTCTTTAGCTCTTAAATCTTTTAAGTCATAACTGTCCCTAAAGAAGTTCTGAGGGATAGGCTTCCATTATCCCAAATGACCAACATTTGGAGACGCACATGTTTCAGTTCCCACTTTTGGTCTTCATATTTGTTGTTGCTGCTGTTGTGCGTCGTCAAAACTTATTGTGACCTTATATCTGTCTTTCATGGGGTTTTCTTGACAAGATTTGGCCAGAGGTAGTTTGTTTGTACCTTCCTCTGACATTGAGAGAGATTGCTTGTGTTATGAATAACTTTTCAATAACTTTAAAGAATGGGTACTTTTTATTGCAAATTTTCCAGTAAGAGAAAGGGTATCAGAACTGGGTTGTTGTAGATTTTTCGGGCTATATAGCCATGTTCAAGAAGCATTCTCTCCTGATGTTTCACCTGCATCTATGACAAGCATCTTATTCTCCGTCTCTCCTTCTCCCATCATCGGAGGTCACAACGACCATCCCAATGTGGCTTACTTTATATACCGGGTCCTAGAGAAATGCACTTGGAAAGGACCAGATGCAGAGCTTTTTCTATTTCTGCCCCTGCCTTATGGAATTCCTTGCCGCCCTATATGAGAGCCAGTTAGGGCCTTTTACCCTAGCACTTAAGACCTGGCTTTTTACTAGAGCTTTTGATCTATGTTAATTTTATCAATATCTGTATGTATGTATGTATTTTTATCCTTTACAATTTAGCTTGTAAATCGCCTAGAGCATCTTGGATGGAGGGTGATTAATAAGTAAATGATGATGATGATGATGATGATGCATCCTCAGAAATTGTGAGGTCGTGCAAATGGGTCTTAAAATGACTGAGGATTGAGCCTTTAAAGTTTCCCATTGTAGCCAATGGGTAGAATCTTTACCGAATGAAAATGGCAACACCCATTCTGATTCGAGTAACTTCCCAGTAAACAGAATGAGGGGCTAGCTGACAGTGGACTCTAAAATGGTATGCCTTTTTGGCTGAATCGCACACTGCTATTAATTACTATAATGGTGTAGTCGAAAGCCAGCATGGTGTAGTAATTTGAACATTTGACCATGACTACAGAGACAAAGGTTTGAAGAGAGAAAAGCAATGGCAAACCTCATCTGAATAAATTTTTGCCAAATGAAAACAACAACACCTCTCCTGATTTGAGTAACTTCCCAGTATACAGAATGAGGGGCTAGCTGACAATGGACCCTGAAACACCATGCCTTTTTGGCCAAATTTCACATCTCTATTAATTACTCTAATGGTGTAGTCAAAGGCCAACATGGTGTAGTCATTTGAATATTTGCCCATGACTACAGAGACCAAGGTTTGAATTCGACCTCAGTTAGGCAAGTCCACTGGCTGGTCTTGGGCAAGTCACACTTTCCCAGCCTGTAATAAGATCATCTTAGATTTGAAGGCACACAACAACAACAACAACAACAACAACAAGTGTGTGTTGGACTATGAGTCCAGGAGATCAATATTCAAATGCCTGTTCAGCCATGGAAACTCACTGGGCAATTTACACTCTCCCAACCTTACAAAAAGCAATGGCAAGCCTCATTTGAATACATTTTCTTTTTTAAAAAAAATACTATGGGATGGTTTCTATGCATCAGAGTTGACTTGAAGACACATAGGAAGAACAAATTATGGAATTCCATTAGATCATAATTTGTAGAAAAGCTATGTTCGTCTTGAAGGAGGCTCAAGCCTGTAGTAGATTTGCTTTGGTACTCCTCCCTGCAGAAAAGGAACAACATGTCAACATCAGGGTGGAGAAATAGATAAGCTAGTTGTGAAGGTAGGGCTTGCTGAACATGGGCTGAACATGGGCTGGGACTTGAGTGGCAACAGATATTTGGCTGAAATTTACCCAAGAAAACATGTGCAGTAGAATCTTGATAGATAAGAAAAACCTATATAATGTGTGGTCAAGAGGTGTGGGGCATGGTAGCCTTTTTAAGTACTGTGACCTGTGTGTGTGGTATGGCTGATCCATCTCCTTTTGGCCATAATGGAATAAATCTTGCTTTTGATCCACTCCTGAGACTGGACATTTTGCCTGTTTGCCTCCTGCGACCGGACCTTCAATAGGGTTCCAAATTTGGGGTCCCTTCCAGTCTGAATTCCAGTGTTTACTGAGGATGAACCACTTCAAGATTGCTAGTGTTCTGCCTTCTAATCGTTCGTTAATCTTTACCTTCAAAAGAGTATTGACTGGAAATCCCTTTATTAAGGGGACCCTTCTAACATTTTCCCTCTGGGAAGCTAGCATGGTGGTGCAGAAGGACGACAGGGAAATCCTATTCCCCTGTGTAGCAAAGCTTTTATGAAAGCCTTTTGCTTTCTGTGTTTATCAGTATAACCAAGGAAGAGAAAACTTGGGAACACAAATTTTCTAGAAAATGTGTGGCACTGCCAGAGTCACTGACTATGAGCATGCATGATGGATGTGATGTGCCGCAGCAGCAAGAAGCACCAACTCTCCAGATACCGTTTGAAATGTGGGCCTGACGGAGAAATAGCTTGTGCCCAGAACATATGGAATCGGGAGCAAAACAGATCGGATTCAGGCAGACGTGTTTTAAAAATAAGTGCCCACCAATGGCAAACAATATGGATGAAGGGAACTGAATTACATTAAAGCAGTGCCGAGTGGGTGTTGAGAAAGCCCAGATGGAGGAAGCAGAATGGTGCATGATTTGATTTAAACATCATTAAATGACAATATTTCAGTGTTCATGGGAGACTCTAGATCTGATTTTTGTTTTTGGAAAGTGGGGGGAGGGGGTTGTTGCTTCTGAAAAGCAGGTCCACACAAAGGAAATGTAACCCCCCCCCCCCCCAGCAATGTCCATTTTAGATCAGAAAGGTCAGCCCTCCCATCCGAAGAATTATGTGGCTGCAGAAACACTTTGCCTAATCACAGATGGGTAAAATGATGCAATAGAAAGATGGAAGGCAATGGACTCATTTTGCCACTTGTGGGGAAACCGAAGCTGCAACCTGGGGCCCATTTCCAAGATGTAAAAATAGCATCCAGTGAGGCTTCCAACTAATTGTGACTAGCTGTTTGCGAACATATTCAAAGAGGGAAAATTGAGGCCAAGCATCACTGGAATATCACAATGTATTTTCTAGTATGGCTTCATCTACTCTCTTTTCTTCATCCATCCATTCATTCAGAGGGAGAAATAAAGTGACTCTCTGTTCCGTCTTCCAGGAGCTTAGTTTGCATTACCTTTCAGTTGCATGAGATAGTGTTCTTTTGCATTTCCCCAGGGCTGCTACAGACCCAGCAGCACCGTGGAAGTTAAACAGTATCAGAGTCTGCAAAGCCAGACTGAAGGCCCCTTTGCAGCTATTAGTTTAGAAAAGGGACCGCCTTGTTTCCTAGGCTTGAGATCTCCATTTTGGAATCTTCCCTGCCTCCTTCAATAGAGAAGAAAGCTTCAGATGTGCTGTTGGTCAGACAGGTACTCTGAGAAAACCATTATAAGAACTATTGAGATACTATAGATAGCGATTGAGAAATAGATAGTTAGAGACTAAAATATACTGAGTCGCCTGTTAAGGGCTGAAAAATGCGGTATAGAAATAAAGCAAATAAATAAATAAATAAATAATAAAGAAGCATATTGAGATATTGAGCTATATAGAAGCATATTGAGATTTAGATTGAGAAGTTATTGAGTGCTAGAGAGAGAGAGAGAGAGAGAGAGAGAGAGAGAGGGATGGATGGATAGATAGATAGATAGATAGATAGATAGATAGATAGATAGATAGATAGGATAGGATAGGATAGGTATTGAGTTATATATTGAGCATTACTTTATCTCCAAAGCTAACCTTGAGCTATAGATAGGGGGAAAAAACCCTGCTTTTTTCTAAACCATAGCAGCTCAGGGTTAGGGTGAAAAGATATCAGGAACTTCTGCCTTTTGGGGAAAAGTTATCTCAGTAACTAAAGGGAAGGAAAGAAAGATCATCTCTATTGGGTTGTTGTATTATTATTATTATTGTAGGTTTTTCTGGGCTATATGGCCATGTTCTGGAGGCAATTTTTGTCCTGACGTTTCGCCTGCATCTATGGCAAGCATCCTCAGAGGTAGTGCTTCATTAGATATGTTGTCACTTGTTTCCAATCTGTCTCTTCCTTTGGCATGCCCTTCTTTTTAGAAAGTAGAGATGTCTCAGTTTGTCCATATTTCCTATGTCTAGAATTTTTGTCAGCCGTTCTTCTTCTTCTGGGGGTTCTTCTTTTTTCCAATGTTATGCGTAGAAAATCCTAGCTGCCGTTGTTAATAAGAATAGTATTTTGTCTTTGTTTTTGTCCATTTTTAAATTGTGCGTTCCAAGTAGAAAGGTTTCTGGTTTTTTACGGATATTAATTCCAAGCATCTCTTGTAGGGTTTTTTTTTTTAATATTCTTCCGGTAATTTGTTGCTTTGTTGCATGCAACAAAACATGCAAATGTGAGTAGATCAATATGTACCGTTTCAGCAGGAAGGTAGTGGTGCTCCATGCAGTCATGCTGGCCACATGACCTTGGAGGTGTCTACAGACAACACCAACTCTTCAGCTTAGAGATGGAGATGAGCCTCTGACCTCCAGAGTCAGACAAGACTAGACTTAATGTCAAGGGGAAACCTTTACCTTTACACATATAAACATACTTAAACTAGGTTGCATGTTTTGTTTTTTAAAAAAAATTGTTTTCCATTGCATGCAGAACAATATGACTGATGAAAGCAAGGGACATTTTTATGCTTGTGATGTGCAAAATTCTACATTCATGTGTTGGCTCTGACTAATGGAAAAAATAGAAAATATTTCAATACAAAGGACTTCAATATTGGCCACTGATGAAGACAGCTGTGTCAAAATGTGGTCTGGCCTTCGCTCAAACAACAGCTTGTTTACCCCAATGGTCATTTGTTTTCCACAGTGGAAAAACACATGGCAAGCGTACCTTCACATTTATTGAGGCTTTAGTGTAATAACCTTTTACAAACCCCCAAATCCAGGCAGAAATGTGAAAAGGGAAACTGTAGCTACCCAGCACTAGCGCTGAATGTAAGTGGTAGGAACTAGGTTGGGTCAGTGGTAAAAACAATGGGATTCCTTTGGCTTTTGGCTACTGACTGAATATGCAAAGTCTGTGTTATGAGATTTCTGCTGACAAAATTAATGCGGCTTTACACCATTTTAACTGCCATGGCTCAATACTATTGGGAGCTGTAGTTTGTGAGGGATCAGGACTCCCAAAGAAGGCTAAAAGTCTTGCAAAGCTACAGTTTCCATGATTCCATTGCATTGAGCTAAGACAGCTACTTTGCACAAACACTCAATATGCCCAAATGTGAATACTGGTGGATTTGGGGAAAATAGACCTTGACATTTGGGAGTTGAAGTTGGTGCGATTTATAGTTAATCTACTATCAAAGAGCACTCTGAACCCAGCCCATAAGGGATCTGCACCAAACTCGACATGCTACCTACATGGCCAACATTGATTACTAGTGGGGTTGGGGAAGTATTTTTGAATTTTGGGAGTTGTAGTTCATCAACTCCAAAAAGAAAGAGAAGGACAGGCAGAGAGATATTCAGCCTTCTCTGCCAAAAGGGTTCCTAAGACCATCAGAAATATTTGTTTTCTGATAGTCCTTGGCGACCCCTCTGAAACCCTCTCATGACCCCCTCAGGGGTCCCGACCCCCAGGTTGAGAAACACTGCCTTAGCATTTAAGTAGGGCTAACTTCGCACTTGGAGGGAAATGGAATGAGGATGCTCAAATCTAACCTTCACTACAACACCAGTTGATGAGCTACTGACAACTGGCACTGCTCATTCACTTCTGCTAGCTTCCCACTAAACCAGTGTATCTCAACCTGGGGGTCGGGACCCCTAGGGGGGTCGCAAGGGGGTTTCAGAGGGGTCGCCAAAGACCATCAGAAAAATACAGATTTCTGATGGTCTTAGGAACCCCTTTGGCAGACAAGACTGAAGATCTTTCTGCCTGCCCTTCTCTTCCTTTTTGGTGTTGGTGAACTACAACTCCCAGAATTCAAAAACTCCCAGAATTCAAAAAAAATCTTCCAGTATTTTCTGTTGGTCATGGGAGTTCTGTGTGCCAAGTTTGGTCAATTCCATCGTTGGTGGAGTTCAGAATGCTCTTTGGTTGTAGATAAACTATAAATCCCAGCAACTACAACTCCCAAATGGCAAAATCAATCCCCCCACCAACCCCACCAGTATTCAAATGTGGGCGTATTGAGTATTGGTGCCAAATTAGGTCCAGTGAATGGAAATACATCCTGCATGTCAGATACTGACATGACGATTCATAACAGTAGCAAAATTAGAGTTATGAAGTAGCAACAGAAATAACATTATGGTTTGGGGGTCACCACAACATGGGGAACTGTATTAAGGGGTCACGGCATTAAGAAGGTTGAGAACCACTGCACTAAATGGTAGTGATACCATCTTTCTCTGCGAAAATTCCCTGCGAGAGCTACGCGCCCTGTAACCATACTTTCCAGATAACCCTCATAATAAGGAAATAACCCTTTCACAAAAAACCCAGTGATTTTATTTATGTGGCCAATCCTTTCACCAATCCATAAATTTCTCTCCATAATTTGTGTGGCCAATACATTACCTAGTTGTGAACTTTTTGGTGAGAAGCCTCTCCAAATGAAATGATGGTGAGAAGCCTCTCCAAATGAAGCTTATCGTCAGATGATAGATCTGTTGTCAAGACTAGACTCCAAGCCTTTCCAGTTTGAGGACAGCTGCCAGAGCTTGCGTCCTCTTGGCATAACCTCTGAAGCACGTGGTATAATGAAAAAGTAGAGTGTTTTCAGAGAGAAAGCTGCATTACAAGGCTCCAAAGGAAGGAGGGTGCAAATCTAGTAACAGCAGAACTGATTTGTTTAAGTGTGAAATCTTGTGGATTTCAATCCACCTTTTCAGAATGCATCAAGGAAGCATAATATTCAAGCCAGAGGGATTCAAGCACAACCATTTAATTGTTGGGATGAGAACAAGGCATACAGGCACATATAAAGATACAAATAGTGACACAAACATTCAATGGAGAATTGTGAAGTAGCTGGTCTGTTGGTCTAGCGATGTCAAAACAGTATTTTCTGCTCATCCTGAAGTTAGTTTTGTTCAGATACTTTTTTCTGCAGGAGATTCCTTTGTTATTCACGCAACTATGATAAGACCTGCATATTAACATATATATAGTGTGCCAAGAAAACATAACCTCTGTTCATACTATTGATAATAGATTAGAGTTGGTGAGTAAATCCCGTTACAGCTATTTTTTTCTTTCTGTTTTTAGTTTTTCTCTCTTTGTTTTTTGGACAACAGCTATGTCTTTGTGTGATATATGCTGTTATTTTCTGCGATGTGTTTAATAATGTTTAATGTTTTATCAGAGGAGGGTCAATTTTGATGTGAGTCCCCTTCGGGGTTGAGAAGGGCAGTACAAAAATACAACAAATTAATAAAATAAATAATTTTTCCAGAATGTTTTCCCGAAAGCCAGTGATTGTATGTACTGGGAGTATGAAATATGTTATGAATATTTAATTGTAATTGTGTTTTATTGTGTTTAAACTGTATTTTGTTGGCTTGTGCATTTCAGCTGAACCTTGATCCGGATTCCAGTAGATCCCCGTACCCATTTTTGCATGCCTCCCGAAAACAGGCGGGTAGCTGGATAGCCGTTTTCAATCTGCACCCGAAAAATAAGGCTATTTAATTGTTTTTAACTGTTATTTGTCTTGTTTTTACATTTTTAAATTGTATTGGGTTGCGCCATGTTATTGTTAACTACCTTAAGTCTTTATATGGGAAAAAGGCAGGATAGAAATAAATATGGCAACTTGTATGCAGAACACATCATGCGATGTGCGGGGCTTGACGAATGCAAGGCTGGGGTTGAAACTGCTGGAAGAAACATTAACAAACTTAGATATGCAGATGAGACCACTTTGATGGTTGAAAGCGAGGAGGAGCTGAATGTTGAATGAAGAAAGTGCAAAAGCTGGGTTGCAGTTAAACATAAAAAAAACCAAGATTATGGCAAAAACACTGATTGATAACTGGGAAATAGAGAGAGAAAACATGGAGGTAGTGACAGACTTTGTATTTCTAGGTGCAAAGATGACTGCAGACGCGGACTGCAGCCAGGAAATCAGGAGACACTTACTTCTTGGGAGGAGAGCAATGTCTAATCTTGATAAAATAGTGAAGAGTAGAGACATCACACTGACAACAAAGATCTGCATAGTTCAAACAATAGTATTCCCCATAGTCACCTATGGATGTGAGAGCTGGACCTTAGGGAAGGCTGAGCAAAGGAAGAGAGATGCTTTTGAACTGTGGTGTTGAAGGAAAGTTCTGAGAGTGCCTTGGACTGCGAGAAGATCCAATCAGTCCATACTTCAGAAAATAAAGCCCAACTGCTCATTGGAGGGAAGGATAGTAGAGGCAAATATGAAGTACTTTGGCCACATCATGAGAAGACAGGAAAGCTTAGAGAAGAAAATTGTGCTGGGGAAAATGGAAGGAAAAAGGAAGAGGGGCCGACCAAAGGCAAGATAGATGGATGGTATCCTTGAAGTGTCTGGCTTGACCTTGAAAGAGCTGGGGGTTGTGATGGCCGACATGAAGCTCTGGTGTGGACTGGTCCATGAGGTCACTGAACGAATAAACAACAACAAGAAGAAATAAAGATAACAATGATGATGATGATGATGATGATGATGATGATGATGATGATGATAGAGAGACATGTGTAGAGAATGGAGAAACAAGTAAGTGCACTTTATTGGACATACAATTTTGCTGTTATATAGACATGTGAAGAGAGAATTAATTTTTAAAAATAATTTGCAGCAATATTGACATTTTTCCTGATTATTTATAGATATTTCACACAACATACAGGTAAAGCAGATGGGATCTCCCAAAAAAGACATGTTTTCTTAAAATGTGTGGGCTCTTTAATTTAGTTTCAGAATAAAAAAGGACAGGGATATATACAATCCTATCAGTAAATAATTAGATTTGGGGCTTGCAAAGCCCGTAAAGGTGAAGGTCATCTATTTCTCTATTTATATCACCCAAAGCGATCTCTGAATCGCTTTCTAGACAAAGGCTATTCTATTGTTGTTGTTGTTCAAACACACATCCAAGGTATAAGAGCAGGAGGAGCAGATGTGTTTCATTCTGGCATTGTTCTTAACGCTGAAATGAACTTTCTCCTCACACACACAAAAATCAAAATCCTCTGCAAACGGTGATGTCAAATATCCATCAAGCGGATGACATTCAATATTTAGTGTCAGTATTCAGCATCCACTGGTGTTTGATATTTGACAAGACTTGATATTTGACAGACAATTATTTGACAGGCAATTTGCTGTTTCATTGTTTGCGTTTGCTAGTTTAAATAGTCATGAAATTGCAGGCCTGCTTCTAATGGGGCTTTTCCAGCAACCTTTTCCCTGCCTCCTTAAATAAATACCATTGAGGGCCAAGCATTAGTGCGGTGGAGAAATAAAGACACCCTTTGCACCATGACAGTCCATATAGTTTAGCCTACCTTTTGGAGAGAACAAGAGGCAGGCAGCTATCTTTATCGGCACCCACAATGCAGTTCTAGTAGCTTTCACTATCCCCAAAAATGAGGTCTTTTGCAAAGCTAGTGGTTCTTGATTGAACATCTAAAGTAGGCATGGGCAAACTTTGGCCCTCCAGGTGTTTTGGACTGGCTGTTAGGAATTTGTGAGAGTTGAAGTCTAAAACACCTGGAGGCAGGCATGTAGCCGGGGGGGGGGGCGGCTTGGGGGGCTTCAGCCCCCCCCCCAAAAAAATTCTGATGGTGGTCCGCGAGAAGGCCTTACTGGTGCATTATTTAAACTATGTTTATTCATATCATGATCTGATCACTATACTCAATATATCCCATATGCATGGGGGTATTGGGGTAACGATACAAAAGGTTTGCTAGGGTAGACCCTCTTTCACTCAGACTCAGCCCCCCACGAACCAAACTTAGCCCCCCGAACTGAACTCAGCCCCCCCCCCAAAACAAAATCCTGGCTACGAGCCTGCCTGGAGGAACAAAGTTTGCCCATGCGTGATCTAAAGCCATGCTGCCTCTAAACACATTACCTAACACAGGTTTTCCCAACCTTCCTAATGCCATGACTCCTTAACACAGTTCCTCATGTTGTGATGACCCCCAGTCATAAAATTATTTTTGTTGCTACTTTCCTAAGTGTAATTTTGCTACTGTTATGAAACGTAATGTAAATATCTGATATGTGGGATGTATTTTCATTCACTGGACCAAATCTGTGCCAAATTTGGATACTGGTGGAGTTGGAGGGGATTGATTTTGTCATTTGGGAGTTGTAGGTGCTGGAATTAATAGTTCACCTACAATCAAAGAGCATTCTGAGCTCCACCAATGATGGAGTAGAACCAATCTTGGCACACAGAACTCCCATGACCAACAGAAAATACTGGAAAGATTTGGTGGGATTGGCCTTGAGTTTTGGAGTTGTAGTTCACTTACATCCAGAGAGCACTGTGGACTCAAACTATGATGGATCTGGACCATATTTGGCACGGATACTCAATATGCCCAAATGTGAACACTAGTGGAGTTTGGGGAAAATTGACCTTGACATTTGGGAGTTGTAGTTGCTGGGATTTATAGTTATTCTACATCTGCATTCTGAACCCCACCAACGATAGAATTGGGCCAAACTTCCCACACAGAACCCCCATGACCAACAGAAAAGAGTGTGTTTTCTGATAGTCTTCGGTGATCCCTTTGACACCCCCTCGCGACTGCTCCCTCCCCCCTCCCCCCAGTAGTAGGCCACAAACTAAACATGAGCCACTAATGCGAGGCAGCAGTCAGAGAAGCAAATGTAAGTCTAGGATGCACCAATGTGGCTAGATCAAGAGAAGGTATGTTTAAATGGGAGAAGACTGCAAGATGAAATGATAAAAATGTCCTGATGTTAAATCTGTCTGGTATTAGACAGATTGCCTTGGAGGGTGGTTGACTCGCTAACTTTGAAAGTCTTTAAACAAGTTGGATGGGCATCTTTCAGGAATGCTTTGGTTGTGTGTTCTTGCTCAGCAGGGCTGAACTTGATCTTCCTTGAGATCCCTTCCAACTCTATGATTCTGTGACAAGGATTTATGCAGACAGCATGCCAGTAAAAATATTGTACTGGAAAACTCTCTGAACCAGGTGTTTTTCCTTTCTCCGGATGCAAGAAGCAGCCGCAAATGGTTGCACCTAGCCACAAGTCAGCTTTAATATGAGTCGGTCTTCATCAGGCTTTTCAATGTTGTCTTTTTATTAATACACACTGACATTTCACATTGGAGCTGTAACATACCTAACCCGGCAATTTTGCTGCACATACGGAATGGCAAATGTAGCGTTCTCTCTGCCTCCTGCTCTCCCATGCAAGCATCCTTGACAGTGAAACATTTTATTACGCTTTCCAAACATGATTGTGCTGACTCCCCCAAGCATGTTAATAGCAACAGCGGGCTTTATTAGTATGTGGCATTAAAGTCACAGGAGGCATCAGCAGCTGTCGTGATCAGGAAAGTGTGATCAGCGTTTGACCTTTCGTCCGGCCCGCTGAATTTGATTAAGTAAGCAGTGTACAGATTAGTAAAAGGCCTGTTTGCACAATACATGCAAATGCTCAGGAACGGATCTTGCTCCCTAAGTCACAGCTTGGTTCTGTAATGAATATTTCCACATATACCAATATATATTTTTCCTTTAAGAAAAAAATATCCATTATGAATCCAAATGTTGAGAGCAGTGTGTATGAAGGCCATAGTTCAGTGGCAACATCGAGAAAACCAAAGTGCTCTTCCTGCAGTCACCAGCCAATCCCTCTCCAATGCAGGAAATACAGTTTAGTGGTGTAACCTTAGAAAATGTTGACCAATTCAGCTCCCTTGGCAGCCACCACTCCATCAAAGTCAACATTGACACCAAAATACAACACCGCCTGAGCTCTGCGAGTGCAGCATTCTTCCAAATGAAGCAGAGAGTGTTTGAGGACAGGGACATCCGTAGGGAGACCAAGGGACTTGTTTATAAAGCTATTGTCTTCCCAACCCTGCTATACACCTGTGAGATGTGGACTGTCTACAGATGTCACATGCAACTCCTAGAACAATTCCATCAGTGATGCCTCTGAAAAATCCTGCAAAGCTCTTGGGAAGACAAGTGGACAAATGTCAGCATACTGGAAGAAGCAAAGACCACCAGCATTGAAGCGATGTTCCTCCACCATCAACTCCGCTGGACCAGCCATGTTGTCCAAATGCCGTATTTTCTGTTGGTCATGGGAGTTCTGTGTGGGAAGTTTGGCCCCATTCTATCATTAGCGGGATTCAGAATGCTGTTTGATTGTAGGTGAAATATAAATCCCAGTAACTACAACTCCCAAATGTCAAGGTCTATTTTCCCCAACTCCATCTGTGTTAATATTTGGGCATATGGAGTATTCGTGCCAAGTTTAGTCTAGCTCCTTCATTGCTTGAGTTCACAATGTTCTCTGCATGAAGGTGAACTGCAACTCCAAAACTCAAGGTCAATGCCCACCAAACCCTTCTAGTGTTTTCTGTTGGTCATGGGAGTCCTGTGTGTTTGGTTCAATTCCATCGTTGGTGGAGTTCATAATGCTCTTTGATTGCAGGTTAACTATAAATCCCAGAAACTACAACTCCCAAATGACAAAATCTATTTTTTTAGTGATGGTCACTTTTTGAGTTAGTAGGTGTCTTGTGGCCAAATTTGACGTCAATTCGTCCAGCAGATTTTGAGTTATGATGTGACTCAAAATGAACAGAGCTTTATATATATATAGATTATATTCTATAATAATAACAACTTAATTTTTGTATACCACCACCCTCTCCCCAAAGGGACTCGGGATGGTTTACATGGGGGCAAGCCCAGTGAAACACAGATTAAAATATAACACAGTAAAAATTTACAAACACAGCATCATACATCATAAAAACATAACCATCAACAAACAACCATTAGCTTGACGTAGTGCCCATATACTGAGCTAAGGTGTGAGTCAGGGGCTTGTGCAATACAGTTGCAAGGAAAGGGCTGGTGGAAAAGTACACGAGCCAGATGATAAGCTTGGGCTAGAAGGGCCAAATTAACTAGAGCAATACAACTGTAGGGCAGGGACAATGGTAAAGTGCAAGAACCAGATATTGAGAATCAGATATTGAGTTATGGCTGGAGGGTACAAAATTGTCTAGTGAACACTGCAATGAGTCGCCATTAGGCTGAGAATTGCGGTATATAAGCGAAGTAATAATAAATAAACTGATTAATCAAAAGCACAACCACAACCACATTTTTAGTACTTTACAGAAAGTGGACAGGGTGGATGCTAATCTCATCTGTAATTTGTTGTTGCTTTGTTCCTTCAACTCATTTCTGACCTAGGGAGACCCTAAGGTCAATCTATCACAGGGCTTGTCAAAGGCTTTCATGGCCGGAATCACTGGGTTGTTGTAGGTTTTCCGGGCTATATGGCCATGTTCTAGAGGCATTTTCTCCTGACGTTTCGCCTGCATCTATGGCAAGCATCCTCAGAGGTAGTAAGGTCTGTTGGAAGTAGGAAAATGGGTTTATACATCTGTGGAAAGACCAGGGTAGGACAAAGGACCTTTGTCTGCTGGAGCTAGGTGTGAATGTTTCAACTGACCACTTTGATTAGCATTTAATGGCTTGGAAGTGCCAGGGGGAATCTTTCTTTGAGAGATGATTTGATATCACAGGGCTTCCTTGGCAGAATTTGTTCACAAAGGGTTTCTCCTTGCCTTTATTTGAGACTGAAAGAGTGTGACTTTCTAAGGCTCGATGGCTGAGCAGGGATTTGAATCCTGGCCTCCCAGTGTTTGGCATTAACAAACAAGAAGCACTTGCTCTGGCAAAGCTTGGAAGGCTTTTTTTTAATGGCCTATAGCTCCTATCTAAGGGATTCATGGGGTTAAAATCCAAAAATAACTTTCTCAGATTCTGAGTTTTCCTGTATTTTCTGATCATTTAATATCCTCAGTCTGGAACTGCCACCTGAATAACCAAGGGCCTGCCCTCCAAAGCTGACTACAGCATCCATATTTCGTAAATTCAATTCCCTCCAAATCATGATAGAAATATTATAAAGCTCTAAAACAGTAGAAGAACAGACTTACTTTTAGGAAAGCATAACTCTAAAAAGTTCTTTGGAGAGGTTTTTTTTTAAGATTTAAATGCAGCAAAATATATATGTGATAGTCTAGGAGCATTTGCACTTCTCAAGGTGATTTTCTGCAAAAGGCCCACTCAGCACTTTGGGGCAGGAAATGTGTGAAACCATTTTCAGTTGTTTGCTTTCACAGCCTCTGCCAGAGAAACTATGTGAAAAAAAACCCCATCTGCTTGTTCAAATTTTGTCCTGCTCTGTTTGATCCCAAGAATTTCCAGTTTCTTGTTGCAACCAGTGGACTCTCTTTATGCACATGAATACTGACTGCATTCAGGTAGTATCATAAGTTTGGTAGTACTGAGGCATCATGAAGGATAGTAATGGTAAATAGGCATGGTTAGGTACCATCGGAATCTTCGTAATTGGGAATAAAGTTGGAAAAATTATGTTGCTGAAGTGATTTCAAAGTTTTTAAGAAAACTGGAAATCCCTTCGCCGTTCCAAAGCTTCTCTCACCATTTTTTTCCGACTCAGGAAGTCAGTCGGAAGTGACTCAGCATTTGGAGGCAAGCAGCTTGCATGCTGGGATGGGGAGGTGAGAGACAGGGTTTTGGCACGGCAGCAATTGCACTATATTAAGGGCAGCACATGGCTCGGAGGCTCATTGTGATCCCAGGAAGGGAAGGGGAAAGACAAAGGGAAGACAGGTTGTGAAGGGAGGTTGGAAGAAGAGAAGTTGAAAGAGCAGGGCAAGCAGAGAAGGGCTGGGAGCAGGGCTGTTGCCTACCTGCCTGCCTACCTTGCAGCCACTTATGTGTTGTTGCTATTGGGGCAGGGGGGGAAGAAAAGGGTAGCAGGGAGAAGGGCTGTTGCGCAATCGCGTCCACCATTAACAAAGCAATTCAAAAATGTCCGAAATTTTGGAAAGTTCCGAATTTTTTCGGAAAAAATTGGAATTCTTTTCCAAATTGAATCACCAGCGCCCCCTACATCCAAAACAAGTTGATCCAAAACAAGTTTTAATCAACCAAGTCTAATGGTAAAGGTTTTCCCCTGACATTAAGTCTAGTCATGTCTGACTTTGGGAGTGTGGTGCTCATCTCCATTTCTAAGCCGAAGAACCAGTATTGTCCATAAACACCTCCAAGGTCATGTGGCTAGCATGACTGCATGGAGCGCTGTTACTTTCCCGCTGGAGCAGTATCTATTGCTCTACTTACATTTACATGTTTTCAAATTGCTAGGTTGGCAGAAGCTGGGGCTAACAATGGGAGCTCGAACCTGCGACCTTTCAGTTAGTAACTTCAGCAGCTCAGCGGTTTAACCCACTCTGCCACCAGGGGCTCATGAAGGATAGTAAATACAAAATCCAAAAGCAATCCTAAACAGCGATAGTACTGAGATAGAGCATGGAGACAGCTAGCATACAACCTCTCTATCTCAGAAGCCAGGACGCCGCAGGAAAATTGAGGAGTTCACTGTTGTGGACTCCTCTTCTGCTTCTGAGGTGGAGGTAGAACAGGAGGCTGAAGAGGTAGCACTTGGGGATTTGGAGTCAAGTGTTGAGGAGGAAGGAGAAGGTGAGGAAGACATACTATGTTTCAAGAACAGCTAAGGGTAAAAGAAGAAATAATAATAATAAAACTTTATTTATATACCGCTCTATCTCCTCGAGGGGGACTCAGGGAGGTTTCCAAGCAACATCACCAAAACATACAGCATAACAAAATTAACAAATCAACATAAGTATAAAATTATCACAGTTACACATATATATTTAAAATAATCTGGCCTGTTCAGAGCAATTAAAAGGCCGGGCCGAGGCTAGTGCAAACTCAAAATATGAGGGGGATTAAGTGCAGTGCTATAACAGGCTAACAGCAATAGAAGGTACAGGTCTGTGATTGCTCATTTCCAGGGCCTATTAGAGGGATGACCAGGGTAACAGGTAGGAAATATAAGGTAGGAACCCATATTCAACAATGTTTAGGGATGGGCTAGAACTGGTCATTCTCAAAGGCTTGTTGAAACCATCAGGTCTTCAAGCCCTTACGAAAGGAGGGGAGGGATGGGGCCTGTCTTATTTCCCTTGGAAAGGCATTCCAACCACCGAGAAGGTCCTCTCTCTCATCCCCACCAACCGTACTTGTGACAGTGGTTGGAGCGAAAGGAGGGTCTCCCCAGAAACTCTTAGAGTTCGCACCGGTTCATAGAAGGAGATGTGATCGTGAAGATAGGCAGGGCCCAAAACGTTTAGGGCTTTATAGGTCATAACCTGCACCTTGAAATGGCTCAGAAACTTGAAGGTCAGTTAGAATCACAGCAAAATTGGTGAGCAAACAGACTTTGCCCTAGGAACATCTGTGCTGGGAGCTCAGGGCTATAAATTAGCAGCAAAGCCAGTACTCCCTGCTGGCAGCAACCAACCTACTTGGTATGTTTGTGTTCTGGTCTCTGTGCTACAGCATTGGCTTTGCAAAAGACTTCTTGCCAAAGACTCTTGTTCCTGTATAGTTAATGCTGTAAATCTTTTGCCAAAGAATTTTGCTCCTGTCTGCTGTGAAGACTGGTGGCCAAAGACTTTTGTTTCACATCTGCTGTAGAACCTTGTATTGCTTTTGGACTTTACCTTAGAATCATAGAATCAAAGACTTGGAAGAGGCCTCATGGGCCATCCAGTCCTACCCTCTGCCAAGAAGCAGATGGCCATCCAGCCTCAGGTTAAAAGCTTCCAAAGAAGGAGCCTTTACCACACTCCGGGGCAGAGAGTTCCACTGCTGAATGGCTCTCACAGTCAGGAAGTTCTTCCTCATGTTCAGATGGAATCTCCTTTCTTGTAGTTTGAAGCCATTGTTCCCTGTCCTAATCTCCAGGGCAGCACAAAACAAGCTTGCTCCCTCATCCCTATGACTTCCTCTCACATATTTATACATGGCTATCATATCTCCTCTCAGCCTTCTCTTCTTCAGGCTAAACATGCCCAGCTCTTTAAGCCACTTCTCATAGGGCTTGTTCTCCAGACCCTTGATCATTTTAGTCGCCCTCCTCTGAACACATTCCAGCTTGTCAATATCTCTCTTCAATTTTGGTGCCTAGAATTGGACACAGTATTCCAGTTGTGATCTAACCAAGGCAGAATAGAGGGGTAGCATGACTTCCTTATATCTAGACACTAGGCTCCTATTGATGCAGGCCAAAATCCCATTGGCATCACATTGTTGTCTCATGTATAACTTGTTGCCCACAAGGACTCCAAGATTTTTTTCACACTTACTGCTCTCGAGCCATGCGTCCCCCATTCTGTATCTTTGCAAAGGAAACCTTCTATTTCCTTTACTGCTGTTTGCATTATTATTATTATTATTATTATTATTATTATTATTATTATTTTGCTGAACTAAAACTTTTTTAGTTACTTTTACTCATGTGGTAAGGCTGTTTTTGGGGCAAAACAGGACATTCACCCTGGTGTATATATAGGCCAGCTTGGCAAAAAAGATACACTATCCACTTTCTTGCTCTGATTGGCTCAAGCCAGACTAAGGAAAAAGGACACACACACACCCCTGCACCCGGCTGTTGCCATGACACACTTGAAAGCAAGTGAAAGCAGCAATTTTCGGCAGCCACATGGTCCATTTGGTTGAGTCAAACCAAGCGCCATCACCTGCTCCGTTTCCAGGGATTCGGTTTCCAAAACTGCTGGATTTCCCAGATCCGTGCACACCCCTAATAAAAATTACTTTGACACATGGTACCATTGACTAGGGCTGGGCGGTTTCATTTCGTTAATTCGTAATTCATTAATAATTCGTTAATTTTTTAAATTACAAAACGACAACGAACCATTCTGGAGCAATTTTTTAAAAAAACGAATTTTTAAATACGTTTTGTAAATGCTTCGTATTTTGTTATTGTATTCGTTTTGTTATTGTTTTGAGATCGTTTCGTTATTATTTCCGCATGTCTGGGGCAAGTTTTATAGTTGTTTTTTGTTTAAATAGTGAAAAAAAATTATAATATCACACCAACAGTCAACAACAGAGGGAGAGGGAAGCTTCAGAAGTTTTTGGAGGTTTTTTAGCGTATTTCGCGGTCGTGTCCGCCATTAACGAATCGATTTGTTATTGTTTCGGAAATCGATTCGTTAATGTTTTGTAATTTTTTTCACATTTACGAAATTTCGTAAATATCGAACTTTTTAAAAGGAAAATTTTGTAATTATTTTAAATAACGAAATGCAAAAAACCCCAAAAAACAAATCGATTTTAGAAACAAATTTTTCCGTTGTTACCCAGGCCTACCATTGACACCACCAAATAATCAGGACTGGTTTATGAAATGTCCTTGACTCATTACTCCTCCATCCATATTAAAAAATATTATTCCCAATCTGAACTGGAGAAACTTACTTGTTTGGATTACAGCTCTCAGAAACCCCCAGTCGGTAGGTCTCTTGGCAGTTGGTGGGTAGGAAATTGGGGCTTTGTGGTCCAAAGAAGTCTATTTTTCATGTTCTGCTCCTAATAAAGAACCACCACTTTTTCTTTAAAATTAATTCTCATAAAATTCCAATGCCATCATAAGCTTCAGCAAACACCATTGCATCAACACATTCTCCTACAGAACAAGAAATGGCACTGATGGGCTGCTAGACATTTTATTACAGAGTTACTTCTTCACAAATCATGTTATGAGTTTGCCATTATAGCCTGAGACCAAGCAAGCCTACTTTGCAGCTGTTCCTCCCAAGCCCTTTACCACAAAATCCAATAAAACCTTTTTTTTCTTTTTAATTAAAAAACAGAGGGATTGTGGAACTTGTGTTAAAAGTCTATCCAATAACGCCCACCTTCTAACCTGATAAAGTGTTGGAACAGGACTACTTCTCAACGAGTATTATTTAATAGTAATGAAGAGTGTGTAGACAAGCAATATTGGAAAAGCAATAAAAGCCAAGTTGCTGTACATGACAGCTAATTTCTGGATCAATTGATTCAGCTGCTATTGAAGCAGTGCTATATTTATGGAACCTGCCCCCTCAAAATAAACCATTAAGCATAACAAAACATTAGTCATTGCTCGATTCCAGCCCAGTTAAAGTATATATATCTTAAAATTTGGGCATAGTGAGTATTAGTGAGATTTGTCATTATTTGAGTCCACAATGCTCTCTGGATGTAGGTGAACTACAACTCCCAAACTCAAGGTCAATGCTCACCAAATCCTTCCAGTATTTTCTGTTGGTCATGGGAGTGCTGTGTGGGAAATTTGGCCCAATTCCATCATTGGTGGAGTTCAGAATGCTCTTTGATTGTAGCTGAACTATAAATCCCAGCAACTACAACTCCCAAATGACAAGATCAACCCCCCCCCCCCCAAATACATCCTTCCTGTTATGATTCATAACAGTAGTAAAATTGGGTTGTTGTAGGTTTTTTCGGGCTATATGGCCATGTTCTAAAGGCATTTTCTCCTGAGGTTTCGCCTGCATCTATGGCAAGCATCCTCAGAGGTAGTGAGGTCTGTTGGAACTAGGAAAAAGGGTTTATATATCTGTGGAATGACCAGGTTGGGACAAAGGACTCTTGTCTGCTGGAGCTAGGTGTGAATGTTTCAACTGATCACATTGATTAGCATTTGATTGCTTGGCAGTGCCTGGAGCAATCTTTTGTTGAGAGGTGATTACTACTTCAACCAGAGAAGTCAGCCATAGCAGAGCACCTCATGAACCAACCTGGACACAGCATATTATTTGAAAACACAGAAATGCTGGACCACTCCAACAACCACCATGTCAGACTATACAGAGAAGCCACTGAAATCCAGAAGCATGTGGACAATTTCAACAGAAAGGAGGAAACCATGAAAATGAACAAAATCTGTCTACCAGCATTAAAAAAAACCCTCTAAAATTAGAACAGCACAACAACAGAGAGGAAACAAACAAGGACATCTAATCACCTCTCAACAAAAGATTGCTCCAGGCACTGCCAAGCAATCAAATGCTAATCAAGGTGATCAGTTGAAACATTCACACCTAGCTCCAGCAGACAAGAGTCCTTTGTCCCACCCTGGTCATTCCACAGATATATAAACCCTTTTTCCTAGTTCCAACAGACCTCACTACATCTGAGGATGCTTGCCATAGATGCAGGCGAAACGTCAGGAGAAAATGCCTCTAGAACATGGCCATATAGCCTGAAAAGACCTACAACAACCCAGTGATTCCGGCCATGAAATCCTTCGGCAATACAGTAGTAAAATTACAGTTATGACCTAGCAACAAAACTAATGTTATCATGGGGGGTCACTACAACATGAGGAACTGCATTAAGGGAAGGTTGAGAAACACTGTGCTAGCCAATCAGCCATGATATCTGCATGATACTGATAAAGATAGGCCCTGCCAACTCCACCACTTCTGTTCCTACAGTTATTTGTAATAGACTTGTAAAAGTGAGCTCAGTGCAGCCTCCTCAATTCACTTTGAAGGAATGGGCGACTCTCCCCAGCAAGCTGCCTTATCAGCCGACAGTATCAAAACTGGGAAGATTCTCTTTGCCTTGTAGAGTGCTGAACTGACCTTCAAATCAAAACCTTGGAACCAAGCAGCGAGGACTTAAAAGAAAAGTTTAAGGATTATGTTGCTAGTTTTAGATTTCAGTGTAAACACCCAGCTGAGAAGAATGGAAGCCGATGAACATGTCAAGCCTACGGAAGGCCGAGGGAAGAGTTCGGTAAGAAGAGGGGGGCAAAACTGGCTAACTTTACTTTGAAGATTTTGATCTCGCAGCACATCAGATCACATTCCAAAGGGTTTTCTAAGGGGTATTTAACCTTTGGGGGAAAGTAGGCTGAATTATGGAACAGCTGATGAAGCCTCTGGGGAAGGGAGGAGTGGATTCATTTCTGGCCGCCTTGTTCTGTAGGTCAATCTAACCCCTTGACATCCATGGTAAAATTGCAGGCTTTTATTTTTGAATGTTTAGAAGCTGTGCAGTCCTCCCCGACATACAAGGGGAAATGATATTTTTCTTTTCAGCCCTAGTTGAAGCCAGACAGTTTGTATTGACTCATCCTGCCAAAAGAACTCTCTGTATCTCTGTTGATGAGGAACGTGTATCATAGAATCAGAGAATCCTAGAGTTGGAAGAGACCTCATGGGCTATCCAGTCCAACCCCCTGCCAAGAAGCGACAAAATTACATTCAAAGCACCCCTGACAGATGGCCATCCGGACTCTGTTTAAAAGCTTCCAAAGAAGGAACCTCTACCACATTCTGGGGCAGAGAGTTCCACTGCTGAACAGCTCTCACAGTCAGGAAGATCTTCCTCATTTTCAGGTGGAATCTAGTTCCTGTTGTTTGAAGCCATTGTTCCATTGAGTCCTAGTCTCCAGGGCAGCATAAAACAAGCTTGCTCCCTCCTCCCTATGACTTCCCCTTGAATCTTTATACATGTCTCCTCACAGCCTTCTCTCCTTCAGGCTAAACATGCCCAGCTCTTTAAGCCGCTCCTCATAGGGCTTGTTCTCCAGACCCTTGAGTCACCCTCCTCTGGACACATTCCAGCTGAGAGTCAATATCTCCCTTCAATTGTTGTGCCCAGAATTGGACACAGTATTCCAGGTGTGGTCTAACCAAGGCTGAATAGAACATAGGTAGCATGACTTCCCTGGTTATAGACATTATACTCCTATTGATGCAGGCCAAAATCCCATTGGCTTTTTTTGTCACCACATCACATTGTTGGCTCATGTTTAACTTGGACTCCAAGATCTTTTTCACACATACTGCTCTTGAGCCATGCATCTCCCATTCTGTATCTTTGCATTTCATTTTTTCTGCCTAAGTGGAGTATCTTGCATTTGTCTCTGTTGAACTTCCTTTTGTTTGTTTTGGCCAATCATCTCTCTAATTTGTTAAGATCGTTTTGAATTCTGCTCCTGTGTTCTGGAGTCTTGGTTATCCCTCCCAATTTGGTGTTGTCTACAAACTTGATGATCCTGACTTCTTTTTTTGCATGTAATGCTCTCGAGATTGAGATTGGCCATTGCTCTCCTCCCATGAAGGAAACGTCTTCTGTTTTCCTGGCTGCAGTCTGCATCTGTAGTAATCTTTGCACCTAGAAATACAAACTCTGTCACTGCCTCCACATTTTCTCCATCTATTTGCCAGTTATCAATCAGTCCAGTTGCAAGATGCTCTGCATAAACTTTAAGGACCTAGATGTGGGCGACCAAAAGGAAGGAGGAAGTCCTGATGGCTCTTCGTCATAGAGGATGGAGCCGCAGTACCTCCTGTGGCTGGACTCACCTTCCATGGCACCAAAAAAAAGCTGGACACCGAATCGAAACAACACACACCTTCTTTATTTTCTGTCTGTCTGTGTACTGTCTATACAAAGCAGCATTGAATGTTTGCCGTGTATGTGTACTGTGATCTGCCCTGAGCCCCCTTTGGGGTGAGAAAGGCAGAATATAAACGAACTGTTGTTATTATTATGTGTAATGATGTTACACATAATGTGTTATTATTGTATGTAATGGCACTCCATACAGTCATCTGGCCACATGACCTTGGAGGTATCTACGGACAATGCCAGCTTAGAAATGGAGATGAGCACCAAATATATGAAATAATAATAGTAATAATAATAATAATAATAATAATAATAATCTCCCTGATTTAGCACATTGATTTAGCACATAAAAATAAAAGAATCTTCCACTTATGCAGCAAGTTAGTGACCAGAGCACTCTCAAAATCCAGAAGTCATTGAAATGTGGAATGCAGCCTCTTTTTTCAGTGTGAATTGGGAGAGAAAGCACTACATAGTTGAAATGCATGAAAAGTCATGGAAACTTGACAAAATAGAGTCAAGGGTATGGGTTACGGTTATAATTTAAAGAACGGGCTGTCCAAAAGGAGAGCATCGAAAAATAGTGGATGCCTCTACTCTTTTGGACACAAGGTATTCATATAACCCATAATACTTCGAGTTTTAAAAAATGGCCACCTGAATGTATGCAATACAATTTGGTTTATCATAGTGTCTGAAGGTTACCTATGTGTTGTGACTGCAGAAGGTCAGGTTTTGGGTGTCCAACTATCACCTTCCTAGTTTCATAAGATTAAGTGGAGACATTAATATTGGATGGTCCTCTTGCCAGCCTGGTCCTTGAGCAATGTCATCTTACAAAGTAAGCCACCAAAATAAATATCGCATGCATATATATATATATATATATATATATGCGCACACAATAAATACATAAATAAAATAACATTTTCCAAGATAGAATTTGTCATTTTTAAATTAAGTTCAGCTTCCACAAATCCATATCAATGTTTCTCTGATCTTTGAAATCGACAGCAAAGAAGCCAGAGATGAGAAAAATTGACTTTCTATAACCAAAGCAGTAAATCATTATAGAGACAGTTTAGATATCTGTGTGCTATCAATTGGAGCACACTCCTCGTTCTCCAAAGCATCTCATGAAATGCTTTAGCTAATTACTCTCTAATTATAACATTGTTGAACGTCTACATTGTGGCAGCCATATAATTATGAAGCATAACATAGTAAGCGGCTATGAGCTGGAGCATATTGACCGAGTGTGATAAATCTTCCGCCTGGTGTTAATATTTGTAATTCCTAATCAATCTATGTCTGAGACTCAGAAACTATGGCTTGCTTCAGAAGTATGTAAATTGCTCCACCTGGGCTGCCTGCCATGCTGCCTTGGAAAATGCCAGTGCTTCATGAGATGTCCCTCAAACATTTTTTTTATCACAATGAGATACTCTCTCTCTCACTCTCTCTCTCTCTCTCTCTCTCTCTCTCTATATATATATATATATACTAGCCGTCCCCTGCCACGCATTGCTGTGGCCCACATGGGAGTTCTGCGTGGGAGGTTTGGCCCAATTATATCATTGGTGGGGTTCAGAATGCTCTGTGATTATAGGGGAACCAGAAATCCCAGCAACTCCCAAATGTCAAGATTCTATTTTCCCCAAATTCATCAGTGTTCACATTTGGGCATATTGAGTATTCGTGTAGAGTTTGGTCCAGATCCATCATTGTTTGAGTCCACAGTGCTCTCTGGATGTAGGTGAACTACAACTCCAAAACTCAAGGTCCATGCCCACCAAACCCTTCTAGTGTTTTCTGTTGGTCACGGGAGTCCTGTGTGCCAAGTTTGGTTCAGTTCCATCGTTGGTGGAGTACAGAATGCTCTTTGATTATAGGTGAACTATAAATCCCAGCAACTACAACTCCTGAATGACAAAATCATAATGTTTTGAGTAATGGTCACTCCTTGTGTTGTGAGACATTTTGTTGCCAAATGTGGTGTGATTTTGTTTATTGGTTCTTTTGTTTTTAAGTTACTCATTACACACAGAGCATATATATATATATATATATATATATATATATATATATATATATATATATATATATATATATATATATATATATGATTGTGGTTGGATGACCAATATCTCATGTTGTGGATATATTATATAATATTCTAATTCATATAACTCCCATTGACCATACTCAGAGCTGCTTAGCTTTAGCAAGAGGGCTGCATCAGATGCTCCACAACATGAGATATTGGTCATCCAACCGCAATCAGTTTTTCTCTCATTGACATCAGAATACGGCTCTCCAAACCCATTTACTTGACTCATTATTTTAGCACTTTTAAATGAAGTATTATAAAAGGGCACTTAAAACCAGTTCCTTTTTGGCCATACCTTTACCTAGAACAGAAGGGTCATAAAGGTCATAGTTTTCTCTTTATCTAGTTGTTACAAAGGGTGACTATCACATTTTTGGGACCTCCTGGTGGTGCAGTGGTTTAAACAGCTGAGCTGCTGAACTTGCTGACCAAAAGGCTGGCGGTTCAAATCTGTAGGGTGGAGTGAGCTCCTGCTGTTAGGCCTACATTTGCCAAATGTACCACCTCTAGCTTGATTTTTTGGTAATTTCCAAAGCAGCTTTTTGAGCTGTTTGCTACAGTGTGCTTTGTCTGAGGTCCTGAAGCTGTGCTTTGCATGTCATACAGATAACCTACTTTGCACTGTATGCAACAAAATGTGTTCCAGATTTACAGATTAGAGCAAAGCCTTTAATTGTGGAGAGCACTGGTTCCAATGTTTGGTCCTCTGGGTGCTTTGGATCTCAGTTTCCGGAGTTCCCCCATTCTGTATCTTTGCATTTCATTTTTCCTGACTTCCTCTCACATATGCGGGAGAAGAGAAAAGTTCCATGGATACTGTGGACTGCCAAAAGGACAAATAAATGTGATGTAAAATGACTCTTTGGACATATTATGAGAAGATATGACTCACTGGAAAAGATAATAATGCTTGTGAAGGTAGCGATCAGGAACTCACAAATTGGCGGCACCTCTGATACTCTCCATAGTCTTATCCATCGCATCCATGAGAATCAGCTCTCTTATACATCTTTAGCTGCTGGTCTACTTCTGAGCACAATTCAAAGTGCTGGTCTTGGTCTATAAAGCCCTATATGGTTCCAGCCCAGCTTACTTATCCAAACGTATCTCCCTCTATGTTCCACATTGTAGTTTAAGATCTACTGGGGAGGCTCTTCTCTCTGTCCCACCGGCCTCGCAAATGCGCCTGGTGGGGACGAGGGACAGGGCCTTCTTGGTGGTGACCCCCCGCTTGTGGAATCTGCTCCTCAGTGAGATTAGATTGGCTTCCTTCCTCCTTTCCTTTAGGAAAAAAACTAAAATCAATGGTTTTGGAACCAGGCTTTTGGCTAGCAGGCACAGCAGCACTTTGGACATTGAACTGGACCATACGACTGTTATGATCATTGGAAATGGCTATGGGATTATGCGATTATATAATTAATATTCTTGTTTTTAATTCATTATGTATTTATTGTGCCATCACACCCAGACACTGTACATTTAAAACTAAGATGTGCTTCTCTCTTTATCTGGGTGAACCGCGGGTGCCTTTCTTAGAAGCTCACGATTCTCAGCAACTGAGGCCAGATTCGAACATCAACAGAACATTTATTTTTCAAAGTCATTGACAGACTTGGCACAGCTTGATGAAGTTACAAACATAAACAGTCAATTTGGGAAACCATATAGATGTTCTTTCTTTCCTTTTCCTTCAGTTACCGAGTTATCTTTTCCCCAATGGTAGAAAAATCCTGGGATCTTTTACCCTAACCCTGAGCTGTTATCTTTCAGAAAGAGCAGATCTTCCCCTATCTAAGCTCAAGATTAGTTTTGGAGATGAAGTAATGGAGCCTCTCTCAATGACAGAGAAATCCGGAGATATTCCCTGTCCCAGCACTGAGCTACTGTCCTTTAGAAAGAGCAGGTCTTTCTCTATCTGAGCTCAGCGCCAGTTTCTAAGGTGAAAGGGTGACTTTAACCTTAACCTCAATCCTCAATCTCAATCGTACTCACTATTGCTTGTCCGAGCTGCCTAGCTTGGCCACCAGCACATCTGAGGCTTTTTCTATACTAAAGAAGGCAGGAGAGCCTTTCCAAAATGGAGATCTCATCCCCAGGAAAAAGGGCGGTCTCTAAACCAAAAGGATACTTTTTAAAGCCAATAGCTGCAAAAGGCTTGCAGGCTGTTAATGTTTGATATTAAGGTGCTGCTAAGACTGTAGCAACCCCCCTGAAGTCACCGGTCCGCAGTTTGGGAGTCCTCTTGGATTCATCACTTACGCTTGAGTCTCAGGCATCGGCGGTGTCTGGGAGGGCTTTTGCACAACTGAGACTCGCATGCCAACTGCGACCATACCTCGTAAAGGCTGATCTGGCCGGGGTGGTCCATGCCTTGGTCACCTCTAGATTGGACTACTGTAATGCGCTCTATGTGCCCTTGAAAACGGCTCGGAAATTTCAGCTAGTCCAACGGGTGGCGGCCAGGATGTTAACTGGTGCTCCTTACAGAGAGAGGTCAACCCTCCTGTTCAAGGAGCTCCACTGGCTGCCATTCATTTTTCGGTCCCAATTCAAGGTGCAGGTGCTCACCTACAAAGCCCTAAATGGTTTGGGACCTGCCTACCTGCGTGACCACATCTCCATCTATGAACCCGCATGCTCTCTTTGTTCATCCGGAGAGACCCTGCTCACAATCCCACCTGCGTCACAAGCGTGGCTGGTGGGGACGAGGGACAGGGCCTTCTCTGTGGTAGCCCCCTGACTCTGGAATTCCCTCCCCAAGGACATCAGACAAGCCCCTACATTGGCAGTCTTTAGGAAGAGCTTGAAGACCTGGCTATTCCGGTGTGCCTTTCCAGAATAGGAAACCCCAGCAACATGTCCCAAAAGCACTTTATTAGAGATTAAGATTGTCCACACATTGCACTTATCCAAAATCCTTATATCTCTCAGCATACTCAGCACTTTTTAATCTGTACCCAGTACATTGCTTGGCCTAGTTTTATTGTGTCACGGTGTGCTGTTTTTTTTTACTGTTTACTGTTATTGCTTTAATGTTTTTGATTTGCTTTTGGTTTATGTAATTGTTATATTGTTGTTTTATTGTGGCCTTGGCCTTTGTAAGCTGCATCGAGTCCTTCGGGAGATGCTAGCGGGGTACAAATAAAGTTAATAATAATAATAATAATAATAATAATAATAATAATAACCCTGGAAAATACAAAGGGATGTTATTTCAAGCAAGTAAAGGGCAATGCAAACCAAGCTCCTGGAAGACGGAACATTTATGATTTTATATTGTTGTTTTGATATTGTGGCATTGAATTGTTGCCTGTGTTAGCCACTCTGAGAACCCCCCCCCCCCCCGCCCAGGGGTTTGAGAAGGGCGGGATAGAAATGTTGTAAATAAATAAACAAATAGGTTTGAGCAAAAGGTTGCTTTTTCAGCATAACTTACTTCCAAGCCCTTTTTTAAAAAAATCACTTGTATACATATATAAAGACGGAAGATTCCCAGCCAAGAGCTTTGTATTGTACTTGTTATTGTCATCCGTTGCACTCCCACCCAGAGTGAGATGTGTGTTTTTTCAAGGATCCCTACAGCTGTTGAACAAATATGCTAATGCATGAGAACGTGGTGTAAATCTCAACGTTCACATCCATGCTGCGAATAGTTCCCGCTTTGTTCTCAAAACGGAATGTTAAAGCAGGAAATGTCTGATCAAAGAGTTTTCAAGTTTCATTTTTAGGAAAGTGACTCATTCACCGTTTATGTTGCAATGGGCTCTTTATGCGGCAACAAAGCCACCTGCAGAAGAAATGTGTGCTCTGAAGAGAACTTAATGACAGTCAGACACGGAATAGCTAAGCAGGTTACGGCAATCTTTCAATTTGCTCTGTCTTCTGAAAGATCTTCCTTTGCTGGGAAGCCATCTGAAAATTAAAAAAGAAATAAAACAAAGCCACTGCCAAGTGTTTCCCTCCCAATAAGAAGAGCCTGGTGGCCCTAGTAATTCTGACACCACAGTTGACAAAGGCCCCCATGGAGGTCTATAACAGAGACCAATTGCCATCTGTATGTGCAATTAAAATAAGGAGTGTGAATTTTTATGCTGGCATTTTTGGCATTGCGAGAATTTTCCTCCCAATAATGAGGATCATTGGCTATGACATCATTTGGAATCATGCAAAATTGCTTAAGGTCATATTATGTTATCATCTAGTTCAGTTTTATGTACTGTATTTTTTTTTTGCCGCAGGAGCAACTTGAGAAACTGCAAGGCGCTTCTGGTGTGAGAAAATTGGCCATTTGCAAGGGCATTGCCCAGGGGATGCCTGAATGTGTTACCATCCTGTGGGAGGCTTCTCTCATGTCCCCACATGGGCAGCTGGAGCTGACAGACAGGAGCTCACCCCACTCCATGGATTCAAACCACTGACCTTTTGGTCAGCAGTCCTGCTGACACAAGGTTTTAACCCATTGAATCACCAGGGGCTCCATATGCACTGTAATTAGAAGCCGTTACTGCCAATAATAATAATAATAATAATAATAATAATAATAATAATACAAAGTATGGATCATTGATGTTGCAATCCCAGGTGACAGCAGGATTGAAGAGAAAAAACAGGAAAAGCTGGCACAATATGAGAATTTAAAGATCGAACAGCACAAGCCAGTCAAGGTGGTCCCAGTGGTGATCGGCACACTGGGTGCAGTGCCTAAGGACCTTGGCCTGCACTTAAACACAATCGGCACTGACAAAACTACCATCTCTCAGCTGCAGAAGGCAACCTTACTGGGATCTACATGCATTATTCACTGATACACCACACAGTCCTAGACACTTGGGAAGTGTCCAATGTGTGATCCAGTACAACAGCCAGCAGAGTGATCTTGTCTGCTGTGGACCCACCTTGTTATGTTTCAAATAATAATAACAACTTTATATCCCACCACCATCTCCCAAACGGACTCAGAGCGGCTTACAAAACAGCACATATTAGTGCTATAAAACACATAAAATTCAAATAAAATATATCACCATTAGTAGTAGCAACATAATATAAAACATAAACAACATTTAAAAAAGTAAAATCCAACTCAATTTACATAAAATATTAAATAAAAACACAGCGACAGCAATTAAAATGGACAATACTAAGTTCCAAGTGACATAAAGTGCCAGAGTGAGTTTGTTTGGCCAGCAGATATTTTAGACATTTTCGAAGGCCTGTGTGAAAAGCCATATTTTCAGCTCCTTCTTAAAATATTGCAGAGTAGGGACTCTCCTAATTATCCTGGGGAGGGTGTTCCAAAGCTGAGGAGCCACCACCAAGAAGGCCCTCTCCCACTTTCCCACCAATCACACTTGAGATGGAGGTGGGACCAAGAAGAGGGCTTCCCTGGCAGACCTTAGAGCCCGCACTGGTTCATAGTGGGGGATGTGGTCATAAAGATAGGCTGGACCTGAACCATGTAGGGCTTTGTAGATAATAACCTGCACTTTGAATTGGGACCGCAAATTTGTCAGCAGCCAGTGGAGCTGCTTTAATATGGGCGTCCTATGCTCCCTATAGCTAGCCCCCGTTAGTAGTCTAGCTGCTGACCATTGCACTAATTGTAGTTATTATTATTATTATTATTATTATTATTATTATTATTACTTTATTTGTACCCCGCTAGCATCTCCCAAGGGATTCGATGTGGCTTACAACAGGCCGGAGCCCAACACAATACAACAATACAATACATAGCAAATAAAACAATTAAAGCAGAAAACAATAACAGTAGCAGTACAACAGGACATTATTAAAAACTGAGCCAGCCAGGAGTAGGGTACAGGATTAAAAGTGCTGAAGTGCCGGAGGGATATGGGATTAAAATATAAGTGCAGTGTGCGGTGAGGGTGATCTTAACTCTACTAAAGTGCTTCTGGGCTTTGGTAGTGGGGTTCCTAATCTGAGAAGGCACGTTGGAACAGCCAGGTTTTCAGGTTCTTTCTGAAAACCGCCATGGTAGGGGCCTGTCTGAGATCTTTCGGGAGGGCATTCCAGAGGTGGGGAGCCACCACAGAGAAGGCCCTGTCCCGCGTCCCCACCAAACGCGCCTGCGACGCGGGCGGGATCACGAGCAGGGCCTCTCCTGATGACCGGAGTGAGCGTGTCGGTTCGTAGACTGTGATGCGGTCTCGCAGGTAGTTTCTGAGCTGTCTTCAAAGGCAGCCCCACGTAGAGTGCATTGCAATAATCAATTCTAGATGTAACTAAGGCATGAACCATCATGGCCAAGTGAGACTTATCGAGATAAGGTCACAGATGGCGCATGTGTTTCAACTGCGCGTAAGCCCTGCGAGCCACCACCAATACCTGAGCTCCAAGCATCAGTGCTAAAGGAAGTCATCATCATCATCATCACCACCACTACCATCATCATTATCCTCTAGATTTTTCAGCAAAATCGGGAGTTACAGGTTGTCACACAACAAAATAAAAATACTAACCATAGCACAACATCGGTGTCACAAGAGACTATTTTAACAGCACTCTCACCTTGTCAGATTTCTTACTTACAAAAACGAGTGGGTAGTACATTATCTTTCCCTAACATCCTGTAGACATTACTGTGAAAAACTACACCCTTCTTACTTACCACGTCTGTATTTTGTCATGGCCATGGAGGCATCTGGGAACGAGGAAATGTTTTCCAAATAAATTTTATCCTGGCTATTGGTACCAAAGGAATAAAATGAAGTTTCCTTCCCTCGATATCTGTGAGATTCCGATGCCAAATTATACTTCCCGAAATGCCAAGGAGACAACGAACAGATGTGCCAGGATCATTAAAAAGAAATGTGTTACACCAGCAGTGTAGACAGCATGAAATTGGAATATGAGCTAATATTCAAAAAGGGTAGGTAGCTCCCATAATGAGCTGGATAAAGACAACTTTGAAGACGATCCACAGGCAAACACAGGATTTTCACCTTCATTTAAGGTTCCTAAATATAAAGACAAAAAGGACACCTTATTTTTACTTTGTTTCTCAGTATCCAAATGCTAAGAACATAAAAAACCCCAAGATAGAATATTCAGATCCACCCAGTCCAATCTATATATATATAAATGTTCTGTGCGTAATGAGTACCTTAAAAAACAAAAGAACCAATGAATGAAATCACACCAAATTTGACAACAAAATGTCTCACAACACAAGGATTGTCCACCACTCAAAAAAAATATGATTTTGTCATTTGAGAGTTGTAGTTGCTGGGATTTATAGTTCACCTACAATCAAAGAGCATTCTGAACTCCACCAACAATGGAAGTGAACCAAACTTGGTACTCAGTACCAAGTTGTAGTTCACCTACATCCAGAGAGCACTGTGGACTCAAACAATGATGGATCTGGACCAAACTTGGCACAAGCACTCAATACGTCCAAATATGAATACAGATGGTGTCTGGGGGAAATAGACCTTGACATTTGGGAGTTGTAGTCACTGGGATTCACAGTTCACCTACAATCAAAGAGCATTCTGAACCCCACAAACGACAGAATCGGGGCAAACTTCCCACACTGAACCCCCATGACCAACAGAAAATACTTAAGGCCATCCAATCCAACTCCCTTCATCAGGGCAAGAAAACATAATCAAAGTCCTCCTGACAAAGAGCCATCCAGCCATAGATAAAGATGATAGATAGATAGATAGATAGATAGATAGATAGATGGATGGATGGATGGATGGATGGATGGATGGATGGATGGATAGATAGATAGATATGATTCACACACACAGAGATATAGTATCATAGATTTGAAAGGGACCCTTAAAGAAGGACAATGATATATTGCATGTTCCAGGGTGGGCAAACCAGACACTCTCCACATCAACACTGACAAAGAAACAGCAAGAAATACTGTTTACCCACAAGCAGAAAGACATTACATAGATTAGAAACCAACACTTTCTCATTGCTTTATTTTCCATATCAACAGACTGGGCCACAGCAACGCATGGCAGGGGACACCTAGTATATTATAAAAGCCAGACTTTGGATTCCACAGTAATGCCTTATTTAAGCATTTAGTTTGTTACTTATTGAACTTGTAATAACTCCTGCCAGCCCCCTGGGGGTGCAGTGGGTTAAACCACTGATCGGAAGGTTGGTGGTTCGATTTTGGGGAGCGCGGTGAGCTCCCACTGTTAGGCCCAGCCTCTGCCAACCTAGCAGTTCGAAAACATGCAAATATGAGTAGATCAATAGGTATCACCTTGATGGGAAGGTAACAGCACTCTATGCAGTCATGCTGGCCACATGACCTTGGAGGTGTCTATGGGCAACGCCGGCCCTTGGGATTAAAAATGGAGATGAACACCACCCCTCAGAGTCAGACACAACTAGAATTAATATCAGGGGAAACTTTTACCTTTGCAACTCCTGATCCAAAGAAAATCTCTTTTGTGTTTCCTAAGAATAAACTGTATAGTTTAGTGCCAAAAACTCAATTTAGGATATCATATTTTGGACAAGTCATGAGACAACATAAGCTATTAGGAAAAACAACAATGCTTAATAAAATAGAGGGCAGTAGGAAAAGAGGACATCTGCTATAAAGAAAAGGAAGGAAGAGTCTTGAGTTTGCAAGAACCAAGGTGGTGTGATAATAATAGAGTCTTGGAGGCAGCAATGTAATTCTTCATTATCTTCCTTCTTAAAGGTAACAATGAAAAAAAAAAGACTATTCATAATAAGGACTTATTTTGTGCAAAATTTTCACATGGCTTTTTTTTTTTTTTTGCAAAAAATACATATTTTTCTAGCTAGAAAATATTACAGCAACATTTTTTTTTTGCATAGGAAAAGCTGTTTTCTAAACTTGATTTACTTAACTTTATTGGTTAATACACATGCCAACTTTCTGTCCAAGATGGGAAGTAGGACTCAAGATGGCTTCTTTTCTGTGCAGAAAATACTCTTTTCTGCACAAAAAAAATTGCAACTTTTGCACTGGATAATTCTGTGACAATTCTGTGACAAGTCCAGAATTATTCTCATCATTGGTGCTCGACACTCAGAAACATGGATTTCAACCATTTTGGAATATTTTTAAAATCTTCTTTCCAGCTTTTCTCTCGTTTATAGTGTTCTCATAATGCAAAGCTAGTTAGGTGGCAATTAATAACAAAGGCAGAGGTCACTCCTATGTCTTGGTTACTGATCTTTTCAACCATGAATGGCTGAGCCTGAATTTGGGGACCATCTGCCATTCTCAATGCTCTGCTACTAAGTTATGGCTTCCCCTTGAAAGGGCAAGAATACACATTACAGTTACTATGTGTATGGCATGAAAAACGGTCTTTCTGAGGGTGATGACAACCCTTACCTAGCCTTTAGCATTTTATGTCATTATCTAATGATCCATCCACATTACTCGGGGGAATTTCCCAGCTGCATGTAGCTGGTGGGTAATGGAAACTCACCACATGATGATGGTGAATCACGAGTCTGACTCATTCCATTATTTGCAAATGTTTCAAGGCAGACCGGGATTTCATTTATTCATTCAGTTGCTTAAAATACGTTCATCCCATTTTTCACTCCACAGTTTCCACAGCAGCTTACAGCACCATATTAAAAATCGTACATCATAATTAGCAAAAACAAAATAACAAATACATCAACAGTTAAAGACAGCGGTAAAAGGGATCACACGGTAAATGGAATATAATGCATTATATATAGTACTAGCCATCCCCTGCCACACGTTGCTGTGGCCCAGTCTGGTGATCTGGAAAATAACAAGAAGGTGTTGATTTCTGATATATGTGATGTCTTTATGCTTGTGGGTAAACAGTATTTTTTGCTGTTTCTTTGTCAGTGTTGATGTGGAGATTATCTGGTTTGCCTACTCTGGAATATGGAACATATAATAGTCCTTCTATTATATGTAGTTTGCCCCAATTCTGTCATTGGTGGGGTTCAGAATGCTCTTTGATGAACTATAAATCCCAGCAACTACAACTCCCAAATGTCAAGGTCTATTTCCCCCAAACTCCATCTATGTTCATATTTGAACATATGGAATATTTGTGCCAAGTTTGGTCGAGATCCATCATTGTTTGAGTCCACGGTTCTCTTTGAATGTAGGTGAACGACAACTCCCAAACTCAAGGTCAATGCCCACCAAACCCTTCTAGTGTTTTCTGTTGGTCGTGGGACTCCTGTGTGCCACATTTGATTCAATTCCATCATTGGTGGAGTTCAGAATGCTCTTTGATTGTAGATGTACTATAAATCCCAGCAACTACAACTCTTAATGACAAAATAAAAAAAAATGAATGATGGTCGCTCCTTGGGTGAGTAGGTGTCTTGCGGCCAAATTTGGCAGCAATTCGCCCAGTGGTTTTTGAGTTATGTTAATCCCACAAATGGAAAATACATTTTTATTTATGTAGACTAGCCGTCCCCTGCCAGGCGTTGTTGTGGCCCAGTCTGGTGATCTGGAAAATAAAGTAATGAGAAACTGTTGGTTTCTAATATATGTAATTTTTTATGCTTATGGATAAACAGCATTCCATGCTGTTTCTTTGTTAGTGTTGATGTAGAGATTGTCTGGTTTGCCCACTCTGGAACATACAACATAGAATTGTCCTCCTTTAGGGATCCCTATAAAATCTATGATACTATATATCTCTCTGTGTGAATTATGCACACACACACACACACACACACACACACACACACATATATATATATATAGCTGGATGGCCTTAAGTATTTTCTGTTTGTCATGGGGATTCTGTGTGGGAAGTTTGCCCCAATTCTGTCATTGGTGGGGTTCAGAATACTCTTAGATTGTGGGTGAACTATACATCCCAGTAACTACAACTCCCAAATGTCAAGGTCTATTTCCTCCAAACTCCATCTGTGTTCATATTTGGGCATATGGAGTATTCGTGCCAAGTTTGGTCCAGAACCATCATTGTTTGAGTCAACAGTGCTCTCTGAGTGTAGGTAAACTATAACTCCAAAAGTCAAGGTCAATGCCCACCAAACCCTTCTACTGTTGCCTGTTGGTCTTGGAAGTCCTGTGTGCCATTTTAGTTCAATTCCATCATTGGTGGAGTTCAGAATGCTCTTTGATTGTAGGTGAACTATAAATCCCAGCAACTACAACTCCCAAATGACAAAATCATTTTTTGAGTGATGGTCACTCATTGCGTTGTTAGGCGTATTCTGTCTGGGTGTGATGGCACATCAACTATTATATAATTTTATTCTACAAAATGGCAGTTCTTATGAGATTATTTTTAGCAGAAATCAAAGCTCTAATCTCAGACTGGTTTCGACCCAACAATGCAAAGGACAGGTGCTCTGCAACAGAGAGGTTTGGTGTGGAGAAAACATAATAGACAACTGGTCTGTCTCCTTTCATTTTTTGACCTTTAATTGAAAGATTGAAGATAAGTAGTTCCTCGGAGGAAGCAAGCGGCTGATTCACTTTACTTTGTAACTCCAAAATGAAAAAGCTTCCTAGAAGCCTTTACTATATCTTCCAAATCGCCCTCTTGTCAGTCTGAGAAGTTCATAGCCAAGTAAAACGCTAGAAATGGATTGATAGTGCCATGACGGACAGGGGCTTCTTAAGGGAGAGGTGAAAGGCCTCGAGTTAATATATTTGTGCCTCCCTAAGGACATTTCTTTTGTGCAAAGCGGATGTTTCTGACCTCAGGATCGCCTTTCTCGGTCGGATCAAGATTCACAGCTGTCTTTAAAATAATGCCACTTTCAGGAAAGTTTACTTGTTTACATGGAGTTCTTTACACTGAAGACGCTTCCTCTGTGTTTTTTCCCCCATAGAAGAGAATTTAGCAAAAGCGACAATCCCCCCCGTTGCCATGCAGGGTGCCAAAGAATAGCATCTGGTACAAAGCTAGTACTGTTAAACCCCCAACTGTAACTGAGAAGCAGATTGCAACTGCGGTGTAGAACTAGAGCATGGAGTGTCAAATGAACCACACGCTTTAGTAATTAATTGTACCTCTATACACAGTAGGAAAGGGTGACTGTCAAAGATGGCAGCCAATCCCTCCCCCTCTGGAAAAAAAGAAAGAAAGACAACTGCAGAGATGGATCAGTTGCTGTAGGAAGAAATGCTGAACCTCCTTTGCATTTTTGAGCTTAAAAATTAAAGGGAGGCAGGGCACACTTTTGTATTAGGCTAATTGTGGAAGAATAAAGACAGAAGGGATTCTCCATCAAGTCAGGGAAACCTTTCCTATTATAGAATCATAGAATCCTAGAGTTGGAAGTGACTTCATGGGCCATCCAGTCCAACCCCGTGCCAAGAAGCAGGAAAATTGCATTCAAAGCACCCCTAGCCTCTGTTTCAAAGCCTCCAAAGAAGGAGCTTCCACCACACTCCGGGGCAGAGAGTTCCACTGCTGAATGGCTCTCACAGGAAGCTCTTCCTCATGTTCAGATGGAATCTCCTTTCTTGTAGTTTGAAGCCATTGTTCTGCATCCTAGTCTCCAGGGAAGCAGAAAACAAGCTTGTTCCCTCCTCTCTATGACTTCATCTTACATCTTGATCCATGGCCCTCATCATGTCTCCTCTCAGACTTCTCTTCTTCAGGTGAAACATGCCCAGCTCTTTAAGCCACTCCTCATAGGGCTTGTTCTCCAGACCCTTGATCATTTTAGTTGCCCTCCTCTGGACACATTCCAGCTTGTCAATATCTCTCTTCAATTGTGGTGCCCAGAATTGGACACAATATTGCAGGTGTGGTCTAAGGAAGGCAGAATAGAGTATGGGTAGCAGGACTTCCCTGGATCTAGACACTAGACTCCTATTGATGCAGGCCAAAATCCCATTGGCTTTTTTTTACTACTGCATCACATTGTAGGCTTATGTTTAGCTTGTTGTCCATGAGGACACCAAGATCTTTATTATTACTATGGTTTTTCCCCCTATGTCAGGAGCTACTTGAGAAACTGTGTGAGAGAATTGGCCATCTACAAGGATGTTGCCCAGGGGACGCCCGGATGTTTTGATATTTTACCATCCTTGTGGGAGGCTTCTCTCATGTCCCCACATGAGAAGCTGGAGCTGATAGAGGGGGCTCATCTGCGCCCTCCCCCCCAGATTCGAACCTCTGTCCTGTTGGTCTTGCACCACCAGAGATTCCTAATCTATTTGCTGCCTCCTGCAAAATTCTGGAGTTTGTAGTTTAGTGAGGCCCAGGACCTGTCTGGTTGTGCAGTTTAAAGCCCTCTCCCTAAACCTCAGAATTCTGCAGGAGACAGCAACTGGATTAAAAGTTGATCTATGCTCTAGTGTGATGAAGTTCTTAGTCATCATAAAAACCAAAGGAGAGAGAAAGAAAATGAAGGAGAAGGGAAAAAGTAGGGAAGGGGAGGGATCTCTGTATTCTCAACAGCTTATTCCTCATCCTTAAATGGTGCTCGAAAACAAGACTTGTTTTAGGAATGTTAGTAATACAAGAAATGGCCAATAGTTCAAACAAATTATTCTTGTTGTTGTGTTCAAGTCATGTCCAAATTATGGAGACCTGACCCAAAGGCAAACCTATCATGGGATTTTATTGACAAAATCTGTTCAGAGAAGGTTTGCCAGAGGCTAAGAGAAAGTTCTGAGAGTGCCTTGGACTGCGAGAAGATCCAACCAGTCCATACTTCAGGAAATAAAGCCCAACTGCTCATTGGAGGGAAGGATAGTAGAGGCCAAGATGAAGTCCTTTGGCCACATCATGAGGAGACAGGAAAGCTTAGAGAAGGCAATTATGCTGGGGAAAATGGAAGGAAAAAAGGAAGAGGGGCCAACCAAGGGCAAGATGGATGGATGGCATCCTTGAAGGGACAGGGTTGACCTTAAAGGAGCTGGGGGAGGTGACGGCCAACAGGTAGCTCTGGCGTGGGCTCATCCATGAGGTCACGAAGAGTTGGAAACAACTGGACGAATGAACAGCAACAAGAGAATGTGGCTTTCCAAGTCTGAGTGAGAATATGAACCCCAATTTCCAGAGTCATTATCTAACATTCAAACCTCTATATCATACTACCTTATTAAGCCAGCTATGACCCCATTCTCTATAATAACCAAGTTTGGTTCCATGTTTGTCAGTTTGTGCAAGCAGATTGATACGCCCAAGACTGGGTCCTGATGTATACCTCAATAATACAGCGGAGCAACATTCAGCTCCATATCTCCAGCTGATGGTTTGTTTCTTTGCCCACCAGCCCATAATGACGTTATTAACATTTAAATGATCACAGCTCAGAACGGAAGCAATCACATCACCGAAGTGAACACTGCGCTGGGCAGAGGAGGCATTTTTTCCCCTACCGCCTTCACTCCAACTATTGCTTAGTTGGAGACAGATTTCTCTGCACTAGTGGGTTATCAGCATGAGAGTGTGCTGATTTACATTCTGAAGGTTATCTCTCCAATAGGAAAAGGTTAGGATTGTCTTTCCTGGCTCCAAAAGAAGAAGGGGGAGTGCTGAAAACAGGAGCTGCTAGCTTCTGAGAAGAATTAACCATGCATCCAATTCTCAGGGAGAAATAGCCTTCTCTCTTGAACTGGAAGGTCAGGAAGACACATGTATGGGTCCAACCTCAACATTAGAGTTTGGAAATTATGAAATTTTAAAGTAATAACATAATTGACATCATCTGGAGCTTGGAACCCCAGGTCTTGGCGGTGACCAGGGGAGCATTTGCACAATTAAAGCTTGTGTGCCAGCTGTGCCAATACCTTGGGAAGTCTGATTTGGCCACGGTAGTCCACGCTCTTGTTACATCCCTTATAGACTACTGCAATGCTCTCTACATGGGGTTGCCTTTGAAGACTGTCCGGAAGCTCCAACTGGTGCAACGGACAGCAACCAGATTGCTAACTGGAGCAGCTCTCAGGGAACATACAACCCCCCTGTTGCGCCAGCTCCACTGGTTGCCAGTTTGCTACCGGGCACAATTCAAAGTGCTGGTTTCAACCTTTAAAGCCCTAAACGGTTCTGGCCCAACTTACCTGTCCGAACGTATCTCCCCTTACAAACTTTGAGATCGTCCGGAGAGGCTCTGCTCTTGGTCCTGCCTTCATCACAGGTATGGTTGGCGGGGATGAGAGACAGGGCCTTCTCAGTAGTGGCCCCCCGGCTATGGAACACCCTCCCTAGAGAGATCAGATCTGCTCCTTCCCTTTTAACGTTTCAGAATCAAGTCAAAACATGACTGTTTGAGCAAGTGTTCACAAACACAGAGTAACGGATATGGATAAATGATATAGGAATTCGATGATTGACGATGGAATTGGACAATGCTTTACAATAAGGAGACGCCAATGGTGTAATTTTTATTGCTGTTGTGGTTTATGTAATTGTAATGTTTTTAATTGTGTTGTGATACTATGTATACTGTTTTGTTGGAAACCACCTTGAGTCGCCAATATGGCTGAGAAAGGTGGCATACAAATACAGTAAATAAAAAAAAATCTGTAATGTAGGCTTCTGGGGGCAATGGAGACATACCAGTGCTCCTTTCCCAAATCACACAACAAGTTTGACTGTCTGCATTACCTTTCAGTGTCTCCAATGCTTTCTTGAGGCATCCGGAGAGGATTTTCTTATCACGTTTTAGCCCACTTTTCTTTCTCTGATGCTGTCTTGAAATACTAAAGTCAGAATCATCCCCACTATAGAATCTATAATGTCTAGGCATATGAGGGTTGAATGAAAAGTAATGCCTCCACCTTCGTAACTCCTCAACAGATGACAGTACTGCTATGCGGCAGGTACTGGCTTGTTCAGTAGACTCTCTTCTATAGTTCCATTTTGGCAGGAAGCCTTAGCATTGAATGGTTGTGTTGTTAAAGTATGAAGCATAGAACCCTGCACAGGCGGTTGGTCAATGCAACGTAAGCAACATGCAGTCATTGAATTCTTGACAGCAGAAGGTGTCACCCCAAAGGAGATTCATGAGAGAAACAAGCTGTTTATGGTGATTGTGTTGATGTGATTACTGTGCATTGTTGGGCACATAAGTTTAAAGATACTGAGATGAATAAATGTAATAAAAGTACTGTCTTCTATGCAGAAAAAATAATTTTTGCATAGAAAATGCATTTTCCCCATACAATAAGTCAAAAATTGCCAAGATTCTCAACTATCTTGCATTCTCTTAATTAAGAAACACATTTCTGTGACATTTCATAAATGACTTCCACCACTGTTCAAATATTTCCAAATATTCTTTCAACACAGCCAGCTTCTCTGTGTGAAATAGCCACTGTAGTGAACCATCTTGTACTTCACCCCAGGTTGCAAAATATCTTGGAAGGACAATAAATGTAGAGTTTGCCCTTGTAACATCAGAACACATTGCTTGTTTTTCTTCTTCTTAGTTTACTTTCCAATGTACACACATCCACATTTGGCCAGCATCTACTAAGTAGGTGATCTAGTTGGCTTTCATTGCAATGAGCTCAGGAAGGGGGAAAATAGGAATTAATATTTTGGAAACTAAGTTGTCATCCCTTTCTATTTCCCCTTCCCAGCATGTTTGCCAATATGTGTAGTGCTTAACTAGTGAGTCGTTCAGTGGATTATACAAAATGCAGAGATAAAGAGAACGCGGATTTAGATTTGGATATTGCAAAAGAGGATTAAAATTCAATTTGGGACCAGGTTGGGATAATTTCCATCCATATAAGCAACAATGTGCTTAAGGATTCAGCCTATAACTTGCTTATCAGTTGATAAGTGGCAGTGGATTTTGTTCCTTCTTCTCGATCACAAATAAGCAATAAACATCAACAGGGGTCTTGGCACAATCTGGAGCTCGGTGCTGAATTAATGTCGGGTAAAAAATAATTCATGACTCTTTGCAAGTGTTGCAAGAGAATCTGAATCCTCCAGCACCAATAATGCACATAATATAGGTTACTGCAATGTGTATGTTATCACAATATGTGCTGTCCAACAGGTCAGAGTTTGTGCCATGCAATACTTCATGATCTCGAAATTAATGGTCTTGTTTTGCAGGAAGACTGCAGAAACAGGAGGAGCACTTGGTGGGCTTCACTGCATATGTTCCATGTAGAACAAGTATACATAACAAAGTACTTAACAAGAGACTTTTGGCTTGTGATCCTTCCCTAAATGTGGTTGAAAATCTGCCTTCTATGTTAACACAATGATATTGTCCCATCTGGATGTTCTGTCTGAATGTGAATACCACGGAAGCTTCAATCATGCAACATGTTTCTTTCTATTCTATGTCAGCTGAAGGAAAGACCTCATCGCCACCCTCTTCAGCCAGGACATTGCCCAGGGGACACCCAGATGTTTTGATGCTTTACCATCCTTGTGGGAGGCTTCTCTCATGTCCCCGTGTGGGGAGCTGGAGCTGACAGAGGAAGCTCACCCATACTCTCCCCGGATTCGAACCTCCGACCTGTCAGTCTTCAGTCCTGCTGGCACAATAGTTTAACCCATTGCACCACCAGAGACTCCTAATCTATTTGCTGCATCCTGCAGAATTCTGGAGTTTGTAGTTTAGTGTGGGCCAGAGAAAATTGGCCATCTGCAAGGATATTCCCCAGGGGATGCCCGGATGTTTTGATGTTTCACCATCCTTGTTGCCCAGGGGATGCCCCATGACAAACAGAAAATATATATATCAGTGATTGGTTGTGGGGGGGGGGGGCTAAATACTGTTTGCTTATTGTTGAAAATTACCTAGGGCTGCCTCTGACCAGAAGAATTCCCCGTTTCATTTTTTTCTTGTTTCTTTTTGGAAATACAGGCAGTCCTTAAGTTACACACAAGATAGGTTTGAACAGGTACATTTTAAAAGTGTATTTCCATATATATATATATATATATATATATATATATATATATATATATATATGCACATATTTTATTTTATTTTTTTTGTCATGTCAGGAGCAACTGCTCCTGTTGTGAGAGAATTGGCCGTCTGCAAGGACATTGCCCAGGGGATGCCTGGATGATTTTTGATGTTTTATCATCCTTGTGGGAGGCTTCTCTCATGTCCCCGCATGAGGAGCTGGAGCTAATAGAGGGAGCTCATTCGCCTCTCCCTGGATTCGAACCTGCGACCTGTCGGTCTTCAGTCCTGCTGGCACAGTGCTTTAACCCACTGCGCCACCGGGGGCTCCATATGCACATACATACACATACACACACACACACACACACATATATATACACACACACACACTAGCCGTCCCCTGCCACGCGTTGCTGTGCCACGTGTTGCTGTGGCCCAGTCTGTGTATATGTGTTTTGTGTGTATATATATGTGCATATGTGTGAATTTATATATTTGTGTATATGTGTATTTATGTGGTTATGCGCATGCATTGTAATGTATTCTTTAGCTTTTTAAGTCTCTTCTGCTCTGTTTTTCAGTGTTTTTATGAGTGACTGTGGCCAAACCTTCCCTCCCTCTTTCTTTTTCTTCTTCCTTCCCTCCCTTTTTATCTTTTCCTTTTTCTTTCTTTCTTCTCTACCTGTTCCTTCCCCCCCTTCCTTTGCTCTTTGGTTCCATCCTTCCTTCTCTCGTTCCTTCCTACCTTCCCTCCCTCCTTCTCTCTTTTGTTCCTTCTCTCCTTCCTTCCTTCCCTCTCTCTTTCCTTCCTTCTTTCACTTTTTTATTTCCTTCTCTCCTTCCTTCCTTCACTACCTTTCTTTCCTTCTCTCCTTCCCTCCTTCTTTCCCTCTTTCTATCCCTCCTTCTCTCCTTCCTCCCTTCCCCCTTTCTGTGTATATGTATTGTGTGTGTATTCGCATATATGTGTGTGTATATATGTGGTTTCGTGCATGCATTGTAATGGTTTTTCTTTTTGGCTGTCAAAGTTTCTTCTGCTGTGTTTTTCAGTATTTTTATGAGTGATGGTCACTCATTGGCCTGAGAGTTGTCTTGTGTCCAAATATGGTGTCAATTCGTCCAGTGGTTTTTGAGTTATGTTAATTCCACAAACGAATATTACTATATATATATACACACACACATATACATACATACACACACACACACAAATGCATATACATACATACACATACATACACATAGACACACACACACAAAAGCTTTGGATAGCATAGGGAAGAATAAACAAACACCCCTGTGGTGTTTGTTTTGCTGTCTGTGCCCTTGTTCAGAAAATTTCACTTCACTTTCTGTCCCTGTGAGAATTGGATTTTGAACAACTTGGCTTGTTGTAGAAACAAGAATTGGTGATAAAGCTTCAGTGGAGACCTCTTTTCCCATAATAATCACTCTTCCAGGAGTGAATTTCCCTTGTGAGGGGTAGATTTCTCTCACTTCCTGTCATCTTACCCCATTTGTAAGTTGTTTGTAAGTCAGATGTTTGTAGCTTGGGGGCTGACCTATACTTACATATACATAATGAAATCTCGTAGGTAGGACCCAAGTCTAAGCATGACTGGGTTGTTGTAGGTTTTTCCGGGCTATATGGCCATGTTCTGGAGGCAATTTTTCTCCTGACGTTTCGCCTGCATCTATGGCAAGCATCCTCAGAGGTAGTGAGGTAGGATGCTTGCCATAGATGCAGGCGAAACGTCAGGAGAAAAATTGCCTCCAGAACATGGCCATATAGCCCGGAAAAACCTACAACAACCCAGTGATCCCGGCCATGAAAGTCTTCGACAATACATGTAAGCATGACATTCATCTGTGCTTTTGATACACCTCATAAACATAGCTTGAAATTAATTTTATACAATACAGTACAGTCTCGCTTATCCAACCTTCTCTCATGAAACATTTTGTATTATCCCACGCAGTCTGCAGTCTGCCCGGATCCACAGTTGTTTCAATACATTGCAATGTTTTGGTGCTAATTTCGTAGATACAGTAGTTTCTAAATAATGTTACCATGTATTGAACTGCTTTATTTTGTTGCTTTGTTGTAAAACATGATGTTTTGGTGCCTAATTTGTAAAATCATAACGTAATTTGACATTTAATAGACTTTTCCTTAATCCCTCCTTATTAGCCAACATTTTTGCTTATCCAATGTTCTGCCGGCCCATTTATGTTGGATAAGAAAGACTCTACTGTATCTATATAAATAAAAATGTAATGTTTGTTTGTGGGATTAACATAACTCAAAAACCACTGGACGAACTGACACCAAATTTGGACACAATACACCTATCAGGCTAACAAGTGACTATCACTCATAATAACACTGAAAAACACAGCAGAAGAGACTTAAAAATCTAAAAAATGAAAAATGCAACAAATGCACAAAACCACACACACACACACACACATTTGCAAACACACATATACACATATATACACACAAAACACATATACACAGACTGGGTCACAGCAAGACGTGGCAGGGGATGACTAGTATACATATAATATAACAATGTATTAATGTATAATAATATTGTGTTATGCTAATAATATACCATATTGTATATACATATAATATATAACAATGCAGTAATGTATAATACTAATATTGGGCTATGCAAATAATACATGGTATGTACATATAATGTTGATAATGTAATGCAATATGATACTATATATATATATATATATATATATATATATATATAATCATATTGATATTGATATCATATTGATAATGTAATGCAATATGATACTCTCTCTCTCTCTCTCTCTCTCTCTCTCTCTCTCTCTCTCTCTCTCTATATATATATATATATATATATATATAGTATCATATTGCATTACATTATCAACTGTATTTCTTGTTTCTTTGTCAGTGTTGATGTGGATATTGTCTAGTTTGCCTACTCTGGAATATGCAACATATCATTGTCCTTCTTTAGGGGTCCCTTTCAAATCTATGATATTATATCTGTTTGTGTGTGAATCATATATATCTATCTCTATCTATAGCTGGATGGCTCTTTGTCAGGAGAGCTTTGATTAGATTTTCTTTCCCTGGTGAAGGGAGTTGGACTGGATGGCCTTAAGTATTTTCTGTTGGCCATGGGGGTTCTGTGTGGGAAATGTGCCCCAATTCTGTTGTTTGTGGGGTTCAGAATGCTCTTTGATTGTAGGTGAACTATAAATCCCAGTAAGTACAACTCCCAAATGTCAAGGGCTATTTCTCCCAAATACCATCTGTGTTCATATTTGGGCATATGGAATATTTGTGCCAAGTTTGGTCCAGATCCATCATTGTTTGAGTGCACAGTGGTCTCTGGATGTAGGTGAACTACAACTCCCAAACTCAAGGTCAATTCCCACCAAACCCTTCTAGTGTTTTCTGTTGGTGATGGGAGTCCTGTGTGTCACCTTTGGTTCAATTCCATCATTGGTGGAGTTCAGAATGCTCTTTGACTGTAGGTGAACTATAAATCTCAGCAACTACAACTCCCAAATGACAAAATAAAAAAATTGAGTGAAGGGCATACTTTGGGTTGTTGGGTGTATGCTGTCCAAATTTGGTGTCAATTCGCCCACTGGTTTTTGAGTTCTGTTAATCCCACAAATGAACATTACATTGTGTGTGTGTGTGTGTGTGTGTGTGTGTGTGTGTATGTGTATATATATCCATATAAATAAGAATGTCATGTTGCTTGTGGGATTAACATAACTCAAAACTCACTGGACGAATTGACACCAAATTTGGACACAATACACCTATCAGGCCAACAAGTGACCATCACTCATAGCAACACTGAAAAACATAGTGGAAGATACTAAAAAAGCCAAAAAATAAAAAAATACATTACAACGCATGTGCAAAACCACATATATACACATATACAAATGTATACACATACAAAACACATATACGCAGACTGGGTCACAGCAATGCGTGGCAGGGAATGGCTAGTTTTGAATATGAAAAGGTTTGTGTATCTTGCACAATCTAAAAGCAAATGTGTCACTATCTCAACCACCCATGTAAATGCTTTTAGAGTATTTTGGATCTGAGGATTGTGGATGAGAGATACTCAACTTGTACCACCATTACCATAATATCATTGTTACTCGGTTTCATACTTTCTACATGCATTGTGTTTTTGGAAATGTATCCACCAAAGTGGTAATATAATTTGTGCCAGGCAGAACCGTTGCGCACATATTATTGCCCCAGAACTGTGAAATACATTTCCCTGTGCTGAAACTCACAGAAGACAGCAATACAAATCGGATCCATTCAAGGGAGAGTTGGCTTAATTGCTCATCATGTTCCCTATAAATCATGCATGGTGGTGATGTAGCTACAAACCTTTGCTGTGGATCTCATGCCCAACTGCTCTAATTCAGCCAAAGCGAAAGAAGCAGCTTTCTTTCCGAGATCCAATTAAAGCCACTACCTGGGATATATACAGCATCTGTGGTTAACCTTCTCCTTGCTAAAAGTCCCAGGGCATTTCTAGCGCATGGGAGGAAAAGCTCTACTGGACAAGACTGTAAATACCTTTGTAGCTGCCCTTTGACATCAAATTGTTCCATTACAGTTTTCAGCCACTCTCAGTATTCCTTCACAAATCCCAGTGTCCTTCAGACAGAAACTGAAAGCCATAGAGGAAAATAAATGATAAAGGTGGTGTGGGTGGAGGCTGTAACGGAGAGGTAAGATGCAGAAATGTGGAGCCACAAAATAAATCGAGGAATGGAAGAAGCCCGGAATGATGGTTCATCTTGGTCTCTGAATGGGACTCAGAGAGACAAGTTTCTGGTCTTTGAGTGAAGCTCAAATCCATAACTTTTAGTTATTTAATATCTCATTTTGTACTACTCAATGGAGCGTCTTATAGGGAGCACACCACCCCCCATTATATCAGCTCCACTGGCTTCCGGTCCAGTTCCAAGCACAATTCAAAGTGCTGGTCTTGACCTATAAAACCCTGTATGGTTCTGGGCCAGCGTACCTGTCCGAACATATCTATTCTATGTCCCACTTCAGAGTTAAGATCTTCTGGGGAGGACCTGCTCTCGGCCCTGCCTTGTTGCAAACGTGCTTGGCGGGGACAAGGGACAGGGCCTCTTTGGTGGTGGCCCCCCGCCTGTGGAATTCACTCCCCGGTGAAATTAGATTATCAACGTCCCTCCTTTCCTTTAGAAAGAAGTTAAAAACGTGGATGTGGGATCAGGCCTTTGGGTAATCTTACTGACAATGACAGTGACAATGATGACAATCACTATGGAAGTGGACTATGGACATGCTTGATGGAGTCTCTAACTACAGCATTGGAGGCATTAAATTGTTGCTGCCTGGAAGTCGCCCTGAGTCGTCGTCCCCTGCCCCCCCCCCCCCCCCCGAGTTGAGAAGGGCGAGGTAAAAATATCTGAAATGAATAAATAAATATAAAACTCAAAATAGTTCTCCATAAACCCAATATTTATAATCTTACAAGATTTGAACAATTCTGTTTTCATTATTGTTCCATTATCTGGGTGGACTCCAAAAGGGGCCTAGACAAAGAAGGATAATCCATTTGTGGGGACGTTGAAGGAGGAAAACCATTTTCCCTATTTTTGCTGGTTATTCTCTTTCCCCTGCCTCATATCATAAACAAATGTTGTTTTGACAATTAGGACATGGATTGGGGAAATGACATGAAAATAGGGGGGAATGGTTTAACTCAACCTACCCTCTACCCCATAAAATGGACTATCCTTCTCTGTCTAGTGCCCCCTTGTGGCCTCCACCCAGATAATGAACGTGCAATGTAATCTTCTATATAAATAAAAATGTAATGTTTGTTTGTGGGACTAACAGAACTCAAAAACCACTGGGCGAATTGACACCAAATTTGGACACAAGACACCTAACAACCCAATGTATGTCCTTCCCTCAAAAAAATGATTTTGTCTTTTGGGAGTTGTAGTTGCTGGGATTTATAGTTCACCCACAATCAAAGAGCATTCTGAACCCCACCAACGATGGAATTGAACCAAACTTGGCACACAGTTCTCCCATGACCAACAGAAAATACTGGAAGGGTTTGGTGGGCAGTGTCCTTAGGTTTTGGAGTTGTGGTTCACCTACATCCAGAGATCACTGTGGATACAAACAATAATTGATCTGGACCAAACACTACACAAATACTCAATATGCCCAAATGTGAACACTGGTGGAATTTGGGGAAAATAAAATCTTGACATTTTGGAGTTGTAGTTGCTGGGATTTATAGATCACCTACAATCACAGAGCATTCTGAATCCCACCAACGATACAATTGGGCTAAACCTCCCACAAAGAACTCCCATGTGGGCCACAGCAACGCGTGGCAGGGAGCGGCTAGTCTATATAAATAAAAATGCAATGTTCGTTTGTGGGATTAACATAACTCAAAAACCACTCAACGAATTAACACCAAATTTGGACACAAGACACCTATCAGGCCAACAAGTGACTATCACTCATAAAAACACTGAAAAACACAGCAGAAGAGACTTTAAAGGCCAAAAATATAAAAAATACATTACAAGGCATGTGCAAAACCGTATATATTATATACACACATACACACACATACATACACAAAACATATATACACAGACTGGGCCACAGCAACGTGTGGCAGGGGACAGCTAGTGTAAAATAAACCATGTGTAGTTCATGTTTGATCAGTCCACACACTGCCTTGCCAGAGAAAGAAAATATGCCACGCAGGTGAACAATGAAGAAGTACTTTACTCTTCATAAATCGGAACAATATATGTATAATGTAATCAGTTGCATCAACTCACATAATGTCCTTTTACGAGAGATTTAAAATGGTCTTTCTTTGTCCATATGGAGAAACTCCTTCAGCAGCTCATGAAGCAAGAACACACTCCAAACTCTGTCTCTCTCTGCTTCTCTTTGCATCTCTCAAAAAACCTGCATAGCTCAAGCCCGAAAAATGCAACAGTATCCAAAAGTCCCAGGCTCAGCCAACTCCCTGGGTGTAGCCCGACCAATCAGCTTTGTGCATCTTATTTTACAGTTCACACACACATACACACACACACACACACACACACACACACTAACTGATTTCTTGCATGCTCCAACAAACAATATCTTATTTTCGTCTATATGACATTTCTTTGCAGGACCGACAGACACATATCATTCATTTGAATTAGCATTTCATGAAATGCATGGCCATTCTCCTTATCACTGAACAAGCTAATACTGATTTATATATATTTTTTGTAACGTGTCATGTCACTTCAAAGCTGTTTGTGACTTCTGAGGTTAGAAGAACAAATTAACCCCAAACAAAGTACAATGACCTTGAGTGATAGAGCTGCAATATTAAAGAAAAAACCCACAGAAGTACAGTTTTGGCATCTTCTCATCCCGTTCTGAAGGTCATGCCATATAACCATCTGTAGAGACAGTTCAGAATCACAGATCAGAAAGTCCTGTTACTTGGATTTAGCACATTAACATGAGATGTGACTAGCTTTGAAAACTCTTTGAAAAACTTTTCTCCAGCCCGTTTTGGGGTTTTTATTTTTGCTTGCACAGTGGGAACACTTGAGCAATTCAGCCTTTTCAGATTCCAATACGAAATTATGTGATCCACACTTTAAAATGTGTGTTTTGTGATGTGATATGTGTCAGTAGCAGTATCTATATATATAAAAATGCTCTGTGCGTAATGAGTACCTTAAAAACAAAAGAACCAATGAACGAAATAGCACCAAATTTGGCAACAAAACGTCTCACAACACAAGGAGTGACCATCACTCAAAAATTATGATTTTGTCATTTGAGAGTTGTAGTTGTTGGGATTTATAGTTCACCTATAATCAAAGAGCATTCTGAACTCCACCAATGATGGAATTGAACCAAACTTGGCACACAGGACTCCTCTGACCAACAGAAAATTCTGGAAGGGTTTGGTGGGCATTGACCTTGACTTTTGGAGCTGTAGTTCACCTACATCTAGAGAGCACTGTGGACTCAAAAATGATTGATCTGGACCAAACTTGGCACAAATACTCAATATTCCCAAATATAAACACAGATGGAGTTCAGGGGAAATAAACCTTGACATTTGGGAGTTGTAGTTACTGGGATTTATAGTTCACCTACAATCAAGGAGCATTCTGAATCCCACCAACGACAGAATTGGGGCAAACATCCCACACAGAACTCTCATGACTAACAGTGTTTTCTGGTGGTCTTTGGTGCCCCTTTTGACACCCCCCTTGTGACCCCTCCCCCCCCCCGGGTCTTGACTTCCCAGGTTGAGAAATGCTGCCTTAAGGCCATCCAGTCCAACTCCCTTCCCCAGGACAAGAAAACATAATCAAAGCCCTCCTGACAAAGAGCCATCCAGCCATTCACACACACACACATATATGTATATGACAGATGCGGTATCAAAGATTTGAAAGAAGAACAATGATATGTTGCATGTTCCAGAGTAGGCAAACCAGACAATCTCCACGTCAACACTGGCAAAGAAACAGCAAGAAATACTGCTTATCCACAAGCATAAAGACATGACATATATTAGAAACCACTTTCTCATTAGATCACCAGACTGGGCCACAGCAACGAGTGGCAGGGGACTGCTAGTTAGGAATGAAAGTGCAAATCAAACAAGCATTTCCAATGCATCTCAGGTCAGAGCAGCTGAATCTCTCAACTATGGCAAGATTCCAGGTACAGTCCTCTGTAGCCACAACTACTCCATCCATGGATTCAGCTAACCACAGCTTGAAAAATGTATATTATTTCTTCATCCCCTGGTGGCAAGGGGGCACCATCCACGGGGACAGCAGTGCATGAATCTTCTCTTGTCATTCCATCAGTTGGGTTCATCAATTAACAGTCATGATCAATGTCTGGGTCTGGGACCCTTGAATATGGGCCAACCTCTATATATCCACTAACTTACTACTTACGCGATCCCTCGTTGTCCAAGTAGGATTGTCTTCCAAGATCGGTGTACTGGCAGTGGGTCCGTAGGTGACTTCTTGACCTGCATGTTCTCCCGCAGGGAGGGTATTGGTTTCCAGGTGGAAGGCGGTCCCAGTTGGGGTTGGCTTGACGCGCCTTCTTCCTCTTGGCACGTTTCTCTCTTTTGCCTTCCATTCGTACCTCTTCAAATTCTGCAGCACTGCTGGTCATAGCTGGCCTCCAGCTGGAGCGCTCAAGGGCCAGGGCTTCCCAGTTCTCAGTGTCTATGCCAGAGTTTTTAAGGTTGGCTTTGAACCCATCTTTAAATCTCTTTTCCTGCCCACCAACATTCTGTTTTCCGTTGCCTGTGTAATCAATGAAAACCATTACAAAATTAGGGGGTGGGAAAAAGATTGTTTCTAAGGTGTTTCTGAAATTGGACGGGGTCTGTATTGTAACTATAACGAATTAATTACATTTTTGTTACTTTTTCAATACTTTTTCGTTACTTTTTGTTAAGTAAATAATTGTGCAAATGGGGAAACTCCAGGGACACTTTTCTCCCTCATTGTTACAGATATTGCCATGAAACTTGCTACAACTTTCAGAATGTTTCAGAAACATTCACTCATCCATAGATTTTTGGGGAATTTTCATATTTTTTACAAACAACATTCTTTAAAAAAACCTGCAAGTTATTTCCTTGAATTTTCTATACAATAACACAAGATAACAAGGGATCATTTCCTCCAAGTTTCAGAAATATTCATACCTCTAATGATTTTTGGGATTTTTTTTAAAATGTTGACAAAGTGTTTGTTTTGCCACAACAGCTATCTGTTTGGGATTCCTCATCTTCAGAAGATGAAGGGGAGCAGGGAAATGCTCAGGAATTGGAGAGGGAATGTGTAAGTGCCCACATTTCTGGAGAGGCGAAAGGAAATGGAACACAAATGGCGTTCAGCTAGAATAGCTGCTAGAAATGCCTAGGTAATTGGGAGACACCCTAGCACCTCCTACGTGGGGAATTCAGGGCTATAAATCAGAAGTAGAAGCAGTTATCTTTCTCTGGTAACAACAACTCTGATACTGATGTTTTCACTCCAATTAAACCTGCTTCGAGTCTGTTTCTAAGGATTTAGTGATCATTGCCCGTTGTCTGATGTAAGACTGCTGTTTCTTTTGGACTTTATCAGAGACTTTAGTTTTGTGTCTGCATTAAGACTTCCTTGCTTTCTTTTGCATTTTTCAATTTGCTGTTCTTTTGTGTTTGCTGAAGTAAAGCATTTTTCTTTTATTTTCAATGTTGTATTAAGGCCGTTCTTGAAGGGCAAATCAGGACACTATCTCATTGAATGTCTCTCATATTAACCAATAGAACTTCAATTTAGGGATTTCTTCCCAGCCCAACACTGACTTACTGACTTGTATTGAAGTATGAGTCAGTCCTCCTCTTTGCAGATTCAACAATTTATTGAAACTCTGGCTACAGCTAGAAGGGACAAATCTCTCCCCTGTCCTAATTGGAGTTTTCTGATGCTGAGCAGAATTCTGGGAAACATAGTTTTTGAATTCTCTGCAATAGGGCTCCTCGCCATTCCAAAATCCATTTCCCAGAATTCTGTGTTTTCTGAGTCTCTTTCCCATCTCACTCAGCTTTGTCCCTCCCTGCTACACTTCTCTCCTCATGGCGAGAGGCGATTGATTTAAAGAGGAATGGCAGTATTTTTGCCTTCCCTTGTTTGTGTTGAAAATTAAACTGACTTTGATAGGCTTCTCAGCATTACAGAATCCAAACAAAAAAGAATTAGGTGGGTTTTGATTTTTAAGTTTTTTTGTAGGCACTCCCCCGCCACCATGTTTCTTAATATTGGGTTGTTGTAGGTTTTTATGGCCATGTTCTAGAGGCATTTTCTCCTGACGTTTCACCTGCATCTATGGCAGGCATCCTCAGAGATAGTGAGGTCTATTGGGACTAGGAAAGTGGGTTTATATATCTGTGGAATGACCAGGGTGGGGCAAAAAACTCTTGTCTGTTGGAGCTAGGTGTGAATGTTTCAACTGACCACCTTGATTAGCATTTGATGGCCTGGCAGTGCCTGGGGCAATCTTTTGTTGAGAGGTGATTAGATGTGCCTGATTGTTTCCCCTCTGTTTTTTTTTGTTTCCTGTTGTTGTTTCCCCTCTGTTGTTTTGCTGTTGCAAATTTAGAGATTTTTTAATACTGGTAGCCAGATTTTGTTCATTTTCAGGGTTTCCTCCTTAATGTTGAAATTGACAATTGCTTGTGGATTTCAATGGCTTTCTTAATATTTGTTAAAATATATAAAACTTATATATTAGCTAGAGCCCCTGTTGTCACAGTGGGTTAAACCGCTGAACTTGCTGAGTGAAAGGTCACCAGTTCAAATCTGGAGAGCAGCGTGAGCTCCTGCCGTTTGCCCCAACTTCTGCCAACCTAACAGTTCGAAACATGCAAATGTGAGTAGATCAGTAGGTACCACTCCAACGGGAAGGTAACGGTGCTCCATGCAGACATTCCAGTCACATGACCTTGGAGGTGTCTACGGACAACGCCAGCTCTACAGGTTAAAAATGGAGATGAGCACCAACCCCCAGAGTTGGACATGACTGGACTTTATTTCAAGGGAAAACCTTTACCGTTACCTATGTATTAGATATGACTTGCTAAATAAAAAAAGGAGTTTTTCATACCCCTAATATCCACTGCAACCAATATAGCAGTGGCTTACCCCTTTTCCAATTCTTTGTGCATATGGTCTTTTTTTGCAAAAGGGACCCCTTTGGCCTTGTACACACAATTGGTTACTTTTCCTCTCTTACACAAACTCAGTTCTTGTTTGTGTCGGCAGCATGTTTGAAGGACAAGATGGACTAATCAATGTGTTCATAACAGCATCTCCTTTAAGCTTTACTCTAATAAAATGCCTGTCAAATTTTATGATAAAACCTGGTGCTGCTGGGATTTCGTACTCACCTATAAAAGTTGCCCTAAGCAACTTCTTCACATACATAGGCTCAATCTAAGCTCGTTGAAATCAGCAGGCTCCTGATGAGATGTAGACAACGTTATTCCGGCATTGTATTTGTATTCAGAAATCCCATGAATGCACTTATATTTTTGTATTTACAATGTTGTTTGTATCATATAGAGTAGGCTTTTTATAAAGCATTTAGAAAATATCGACTTGATAGAGGTTTGCGTATAATAGAAAACATAGATTTCAAAACTGGCAATTTTTTATACATAGCATTTCCAATAACTGTCACAAATACAAGGTGGGTGGTAGCAGCAGAAGTATTTGATGATGACACTAAGCTGTTTGTTTATTTGGCATTCCAGAACATGTGCAGAATGGGCTAAGACCAACAGCTAAGTCCAGTCAAGCTAAACCCATTGAATGAATGGGGCATGTTAAATCAAAATATCTGAAAATCCAATTGATTAAGTGGATCTACTTTAGCTGTGATTTAATTGGATGTAGACCGCTAACTTATCACCCACAGGCTTTTATATTACTTCCCCTACTTTCTACTTAGGAATATAAAAATCTCTCTGTCTCAATTTTGTTGAGCTTTTCCAAATCCAGCCTGCATTTTTCCCACCTCCTAACCCCCCTTTATTTTTCCCCCAAGTATTTAAACTTTTAACTTAACTTGGCACCTCTTAAAGATCTATGTTCTTGGTAGTGTGGGGATACCAAGCCACCTTGTCTGTCACCTGAGGAATCTATATAGTGACTAAGTAGCAATAGTAAGAATTTATTTATTTATTTACTTACTTTATTTCTATACCGCTTTTCTCAGCCCTTAGGCGACTCAAAGGGGTTTACATAGTACAAATTATCACAAGACAGTATCATAGGCAAATTAAAACACATTATACATTATACATAACAATCAATAAACAATCATTATCATTGGGCCTCAACAACAAATCAGAATCCATTCTCGTAATCCTTTGTTCCATATTCCTATGTTCGATTGCACCGTGTTCCTATATTCCATTGCACTGTTTAGCCAAACGCTTGTTCGAAAAGCCAGGTCTTCACCTTCCTCCGAAACTCCCACAGCGAAGGGGCCTGTCTGATATCTGCAGGTAGGGCATTCCACAGCCGAGGGGCCACCACCGAGAAGGCCCTGTCTCTCGTCCCTGCCAGGTGCGCCTGTGATGCAGGCGGGACCGAGAGCATGGCCTCCCCAGACGATCTTAATGTCCTGGTCGATTCATAGGTGGAGGTGCGTTCAGAGAGGTAAGTAGGGCCGGAACCGTTTAGGGCTTTATAGGCTAACGCCAGCACTTTGAATTGTGCCCGGTAGCAAATTGGCAGCCAGCAGAGCTGGCGCAACAGAGGAGTGGTATGCTCCCTGAGAGCCACTCCTGTTAGTAACCTGGCTGCTGAGCACTGGACCATTTGAAGCTTCCGAGCAGTCTTCAAGGGCAACCCCATGTAGAGAGTGTTGCAGGACCTCTAAACGGGATGTAACCAGAGCGTGGACCACCGTGGTCAAGTCAGACTTCCCAAGGTACGGGCGCAGCTGGCGCACAAGTTTTAATTGTGCAGAAGCTCCCCTGACCACCGCCGAAATCTGGGGATCCAGGCTCAGCGATGAGTCCAGAGTCACTCCCAAGCTGCGAACCTGCGTCTTCAAGGGGAGTGTAACCCCATTCAACACAGGCTGTAACCCTATGCCCTGTTCGGTCTTATGACTGACCAGGGGTACCTCTGTCTTGTCTGGATTCAATTTCAATTTGTTAGCCCTCATCCAGACCGTAACAGCAGCCAAGCACCGGTTCAGGACCTCAACAGCCTCCTTAGTAGCAGGTGGAAAGGAGTGATAGAGTTGGACATCATCCGCGTACAGATGGCATCGTGTCCCGAAACTCCGGATGATCTCCCCCAACGGCTTCATGTAGATGTTAAACAACATAGGGGACAGTATTGATCCCTGAGGGACCCCACAAGACAATGGTTGTGGGGCCAAACAGGTGTCCTCTAACAACACCTTCTGAGAACAGACCACGGAACAACAGACTGGTTCAAGATTGAGAAAGGAGTATAAATAAAGTTTTATTATATTATTATTATTATTTACCCGCACTTCTGCTTACGAGCTGCTAGGTGAGCAAGTGAGCTGGGGCTAACGGCAGGTGCTCACCCCAACCTGTAATTGAACTGCTGACCTTTTGATTGGCAGGATTTTTCTGCAGCACAGCGGTTTTGCCTGCAGTGCTAAACTCAGCCTCTATACAAACTTAGCTATTGCCTGCTGAGATAACCTACTAGTTCCTTATGAAGAATCCTTCTGAAAACACACCTTTCCTATAATGTCCTGATTCTGAAATCAACCTAAAAGAAAAGCAATTTTCCCTGCATGTTTGCCTGATAAGTCATGCGAGCAAGGAGGCTTGATGTAGCCCTCTTAATGTGTATATTCTTCTTTTCTCCTTTGTTATGGAGCAGACGTCTGTCCTCTTTCCCAAATATGCTGGGTGCTACCAATTGCATGCTTGTTTGTTTTTAATTCTAAGGCCTTCTTTAGTTTGGTTTTCACTCCAGATGAAGAATGTGCTGAAGCAGAACAAGCCTTCCGCAGAATAGGTAATGACTTGTTCAAAACTGCTGGCATCCAACAGCGGGTTAGGCAGCAGCGGGCCTTCATCCGACAGCTCCGCAAGAGCCCTGTGCTGAGCAACACATTTCCTAAGAGAATAGCCTTGCTGATCACAATGCCTTTGTGGATATTATTCTTATCTACATTTGGAACATCTTTTTGCCCCTGCAAAGAAACAAGTAACTTTCATATAATGGGAAACAGGGCAAAGAAGAATGAGCCAACAATGTGATGCGGTGGCAAAAAAAAGCCAATGGGATTTTGGCCTGCATCAATAGGAGCATAGTGTCTAGATCCAGGTCATGCTCCCCATGCTCTATTCTGCTTTGGTTAGACCACACCTAGAATATTGTGTCCAATTCTGGGCACCACATTTGAAGAGAGATATTGACAAGCTGGAATGTGTCCAGAGGAGGGAGACTCAAATGATCAAGGGTCTGGAGAACAAGCCCTATGAGGAGCGGCTTAAAGAGCTGGGCATGTTTAGCCTAAAGAAGAGAAGGCTGAGAGGAGACATGATAGCCATGTATTAATATGTAAGAGGAAGTCATAGGGAGGAGGGAGCAAGCTTCCTTTCTGCTGCCCTGGAGACAGGCCCGTAGCCAGGATTTTGTTTCCGGGGGGGGGGGGGCTGAGTTTGGTTCCGGGGGGGGGGGGGGCTGAGTGTTGCAAGACAGACCCGTTAAAGCACCAGACTACTCAAAGACTCCATCACAACAAAGAGGGTCTACTCTAGCAAACCTTTTGTATCGTTACCCCAATACCCCCATGCATATGGGATATATTGAGCATGGTGATCAGATCATGATATGAATAAACATCATGTTATGAATAAACATAACAGTTGAAATAATGTACCAGTAAGGCCTTTTCGCAGACCACCATGAGAATTGGGGGGGGGGGGGGGCTGAAGACCCCCAAGCTCCCCCCCCCCCCCCCCCCGGCTACATGCCTGCCTGGAGACTAGGACGCAATGGAACAATGGCTTCAAACTACAAGAAAGGAGATTCCACCTGAACATGAGGAAGAACTTCCTGACTGTGAGAGCTGTTCAGCAGTGGAACTCTCTGCCCCAGAGTGTGGTGGAGGCTCTTTCTTTGGAGGCTTTTAAACAGAGGCTGGATGGCCATCTGTCAGGGATGCTTTGAATGCAATTATCTTGCTTCTTGGCAGAATGGGGTTGGACTGGATGGCTCATGAGGTCTCTTCCAACTCTAGGATTCTATGATTCTATGAATTCAGAAACTGAAATATACAGTCAACCAACACCAACAGGAGTATCCTTAGTTCATCTCTCCCTGGGTGGTTTGGGATCATTCTTGTGACCTTTTGTACAGTAATATGTTGGAAACTAACTTCTTCTTTTTAAAATCCTCCATTTCCAGAACCTTGTTTGTTTCTTAGTGTCTACCCGGTAAGCGAAGGCATTTTCCTTTCCAAAAAGAATAGTTGCAACACTGTAGAGATCTTCACATCTTCAGCCAAGTCGTTTCACACCTAAGGTTCACATTCTCCCCAGTAGGGATGTGAAAAACTCAGGAGTCTCAATTTGGAGGTGTTTGTTCAAATCCCCCATATATTCTATAATATTATAATGTAATACAATATAATACTAGTAATAATAATTCAATATTATAATTATAATTATATATTTAATTAAATGTAATATTACTAATAATATTGCAATATAATGGTATAGTGCAATATAGTAATATATACTGATATTGTACTATGCTAATAATATAATATATTGTATGAAAATATATATTGTAAGCCGCTCTGAGTCCCTTTCGGGGTGAGAAGGGCGACATATAAATGCCGTAAATAAATAAATAAAACAAAAAAAATTCTCATCCTTTCCTTTGTTCATGTCAGATTAGGAGAAATTGTTTTTTTTTCTTTCATCTTGGAATTACATACTTATTTTCCATAGGCATGTTCTGTAACATATATTATTTATTTATTTATTTATTTACTAGTTCTGGAACAGCTGTACCAGGAGCTCCAATTTTATTTGCTTTGCATTAAGTGTTATTTGCAGCCCAAGGCTTGGGACTCTGCAGGAGGGTGGCTTCCTATTAAGGTTTGCAGTTATAGGGCAGGCCACCTGTCCATCATCATTAGGTTCCTTAGTTCCACCCCCTTTTTGGGTTTTAGAAGAGAAGGGAGCCATTTTTAGTCAGTCACACACAAGGAAGCTAGTCTATGGGACGCAGACAGCTCATCCCGTAGGAAAAGCTTCATTCTTCAGAACCATCCGAGGACCATCCAGTGATCATCTGGGGATCATTCAGGGAAACAGGAACAGAAGGAAAGGATCCCAAAGGCTCGCAGCCTCTCAGCCTCACAGCAACATAGGGGAAAACAGCCCTGAAGTTCCCACAGGACAGCATTACAGAACCACTGAATTCCAGCTGAAGTATCATCAGGCCCTGACTGGTAGGTTTACTCGATGCACAGAAGCAGTTGGGATTGGTAGTAAGACCCAAATCAGTGAGGCTCAGATAATGGATGATGAGAAGATTGGATGATGAGAAGATTGGGTACGGTTGTTTTTTGTAATAATTGTGCATTGTAATTGCTTATTGGTAATTTATGGATAATGTGTTAATTATTGGTAATTTATGGATAATGTGTTAAGTCAATTGTTATATGTTGTATGGAACCACTGCTGTTTCTACTGTTTTTACTGTTTGTGAACCGCCGTGAGTCGCCTTCGGGCTTGAGATACAGCGGTATATAAGCAAAGTAAATAAATAAATAAATAAAATAAATAATAGACAGTCTGGGAGAGATTATAAAAGGTTCTTCCTTATGCTGAGAAAGTACAGTTAATCCAAGTCAGTGCCAGTCTCTTGAAGACTAGAACAAGAAAACTTTGAAGTGTTGTCTGAAGATTTGTTATCTGTTCCTTAATAAAGACTTTGTTGTACCATTAAAGACTGTAAAGACCATCACTTCAGGAATTCCTTAAGAATCTCTCTTTGAGGCACCCCAGCTTCCCACTGGGTTTAAAGTGTATGTCCTATAGATTAAAGACAATTTGTTCAGACCCAGTGCGCGACAGAATAATACTTATATCCCGCCCCGCTCAGCCCGGAGGCTACTCGAGGCGGTTTACATTTGGCAATCAAGGCCCCACAAAATACAGTCAAAAACAATTACATATAGTGTAAACCATATAAAAACAATAAACAACGAACAGTTAAAACCATAAAATACAGTTCTCAGTGTCTCACCATTCAAATCATTTTCCATATATTCAGTATTTAGTAGTTTAATGCTTAATAGTTTGATTTGGTTTTAATGTTGACTTTTCACCTGCTTTTAATTGTAAGAATAATTGTAATATTTTAATATGTATGCCACCTTGAGTCTTGAAATAAGGAAGAAGAATTGGAATGATGATGATGATGCTTCTTAATAGTAAAGGTAAAGGTTTCCCCTGACATTAAATCTAGTCGTGTCCGACTCCAGGGGTTGGTGCTCATTCTCCATTTTTATGCTGAAGAGCCGGCATTGTCCGTAGACACTTCCAAGGTCATGTGGCCAGCATGACTGCATGGAGCGCCGTCGTTACCTTCCCACAGAAGCAGTACCTATTGATCTACTGTGTTGACCTACAACAACCCAGCTTCATGTTTGTATTTTTCATGTCTATGCATTTTTAAATACATGCACAATTTTGTGTATTTTTTCCCTCAGAAATATAACTCAGGCTTTGCAGGTGTGTAAATGTCTAAGGAAAGGTATATTTGGTCTCCAAAGGACTCTCGAGAATTGCAAAATGAATCATGTCAGTGAGAATCTCGAAAGCACTCACATTATTTTGCATCTGTCTCCTCCAGCAGTAAACCATGCCGAGTTGCCATGAAATTGTACTTCTTGTGCCCACCACTAAATCTCAAGAAGCTACATTTGTAGATTCAAGAGATTGGGCTGTTCACTTTAGTACTGAGCAGCAGTCGCTCTTGAAATATAACAGGAGTCTTTTCCAGTTTCTATCTGGAGAACCCATGCTCTCCAACATTTCTTAGATGAATACCAGAATGAATTAAATAGTCCCCCAGCTTCCTGACAGGTTCTGACAGGCCAGATAGAATCATAGAATCCTAGAGTTGGAAGAGACCTCATGGGCGATCCAGTCCAACCCCATTCTGCCAAGAAGCAAGATAATTGCATTCAAAGCACCCTTGACAGATGGCCATCCAGCCTCTGTTTAAAGCTTCCAAAGAAGGAGCCTCCACCACACTCCGGGGCAGAGAGTTCCACTGCTGAACAGCTCTCACAGTCAGAAAGTTCTTCTTAATGTTCAGATGGAATCTCCTTTCTTGTAGTTGGAAGCCATTGTTCCATTGCGTCCTAGTCTCCAGGGAAGCAGAAAACAAGCTTGCTCCCTCCTCCCTATGACTTCCTCTCACATACTTATACATGGTTATCATGTCTCCTCTCAGCCATCTCTTCTTCAGGCTAAATATGCCCAGCTCTTTAAGCCGCTCCTCATATTGCTTGTTCTCCAGGCCGTTGATCATTTTAGTTGCCCTCCTCTGGACACATTCCAGCTTGTCAATATCTCTCTACAATTGTGGTGCCCAGAATTGGACACAATGTTCCAGGTATGGTCTGACCAAAGCAGAATAGTGAGGTAGCATGACCACCCTGGATCTAGACTCTAGATTCCTGTTGATGCAGGCCAAAATCCCATTGGCTGTTTTTGCTGCCGCATCATATTGTTTGCTCATGTTTAACTTGTTAGCCATGAGAACCCCAAGTTCTTTTTCACACGAACTGCTCTCAAGCCACACGCCCCCCGTTCTGTATCGTTGCATTTCCTTTTTTTCTGCCTAAGTGGAGTATCTTGCATTTGTCCCTGTTGAACTTCGTTTTGTTAGTTTTGGCTAATCATCTCTCTAATTTGTTAAGATTGTTTCTAATTCACCTCCTGACTTCTGGAGTATTGGCTCTCCCTCCCAATTTGGTGTCGTCTGCAAACTTGATGATCCTGCCTTTGAACTCTTCATCTAAGTCATTAATAACGACATTGAACAAGACCGAGCCCAGAACGGAGCACTGCTGATGGCACTCCGCTCGTCACTTCTTTCCAGGATGAAGAGGAAGCCTTGGTGAGCACCCTCTGTGTTCGTCCACTTAACCAATTACAGATCCACCTCACCCTAATTTTGCCTAGCCCACATTGGACTACTTTCCTTGCCAGAAGGTCATGGGGAACCTTGTCGAAGGCCTTACCGAAATCCAGGTATGCTACATCCACGGCATTCCTCGCATCTACCCAGCTTGTAACTCTATCGAAAAAGAGATCTAATTAATCTGGCATGACTTGTTTTTGATAAATCTATGATGGACGCAGGACATCCACCGGAAATATACTTTTATTTTGATTCTTCAAGATGTGTTGAACCTCAGAAGTGCTGATGCACATATCTGAATGTGAACACAAGCAGAGTCATTGTCATTATATCTCCTTTACCTTTTCCCTCTTGAACCCCATTTCCTTTTGGGGTCATTTGCCTGCTATGCTGGTGCCCACTGTGTAAATTCAAGCTCTCTTTGACTTCATAAACACAAGGACAAAGGAATGCTCGAAGAGAGTTCTCATGGAAATTGCTGTTCAATTGTGCTTCCCTTTAGCCACTGTGTATCTGTGCCTCCATTTGTTTACAGCTCTCATCAACTGTTTCTGGATTTTAAAATGTGCACATGTGCTGAAATAGTCCACACCAGTGTATAGCAACAAAGTCATGTATTTTTCTTGACTACAGGCATATCCAGAGATGTGAATATGCACATTTTTCAGCCAAAATTGGATTTTAAGTGCACTTTTTTACACATACACATATACATACAAGACAGATTAGCAAATATATACATTAACAAAGAAATAGTGAAGGCTTAGAAGGCTGCTATTTCCAACAAACATAGCATGTATTTATTTTAGTTCCTTCTTGGGTTGTTGTAGGTTTTTCGGGCTATATGACCACATTCAGAGGAGAGTGACTAAAATGATCAAGGGTCTGGAGAACAAGCCCTATGAGGAGCGGCTTAAGGAGCTGGGTATATTTAGCCTGAAGAAAAGAAGGCTGAGAGGAGATATGATAGCCATGTATAAATATGAGAGGAAGCCACAGGGAGCAGATCAGGGGTCTGGAGAACAAGCCCTATGAGGAGCAGCTTAAGGAGCTGGGCATATTTAGCCTGAAGAAGAGAAGGCTGAGAGGAGATATGATAGCCATGTATAAATATGTGAAAGGAAGCCACAGGGAGGAGGGAGCAAGCTTGTTTTCTGCTTCCTTGGCAACTAGGACGCGGAACAATGGCTTCAAACTACAAGAGAGGAGATTCCATCTGAACATTAGGAAGAACTTCCTGACTGTGAGAGCCGTTCAGCAGTGGAACTCTCTGCCCCGAAGCATGGTGAAGGCTCCTTCTTTGGAAGCTTTTAAACAGAGGCTGGATGGCCATCTGTCAGGGGTGATTTGCATGCAATATTCCTGCTTCTTGGCAGGGGATTGGACAGGATGGCCCATGAGGTCTCTTCCAACTCTTTGATTCTATGATTCTAATTATTTTCATTATTTCTACCCTGCTCATATCAGCCCGGAGGTGACTCAGAGCATTCTCTCCTGACGTTTCACCTGCATCTATGGCAAGCATCCTCAGAGGTTGTGAGGTTGTGCCTTAGCTACACCCTCTCTGCTCCTGCATCAGTGTGCATTTGTTCTTTCGTCATTTGGTAGTATGCAGTTCGGTCTTCTGTTCAGTCTGTTTCTTCTCTTCCCTCTCCATTTCTTGCTCCTCCTTCTCTTGCTTTTAGGACTGGCTAGTCAGGTACATTTTTAACTGATAGAAGCAATTGACAAGCCCTGGACTTTCAGAGAAGATAATGTTATGCTGCAATCTGAGCCGGCTTGATTAATAAGAACAATAACCATGCTTGGCACGTAAGCCAAAGAGAGCAAGGCTTCAGATAATTGCACCCTCCCACACCCCATAAGTCTTCTACACTCATTGCTGGTGAGGAAGGCACATTTGCCAGAAATGTAGCATGCAAATTGAAAAGAGCTGGAAAATAGTTAGTGATCTGGGTGCTTTAATAAACAGAATGAAAATCCAAGGCACAAAGAGCTACTTCAAACCAATGTGAGTTTCACTCTGCCCACACTACGTGATCATTTTGACAATGGCACAAGAGGGGTCAAGTGCCTTCGAGATACTGGCGTCCTAGATCAAGCACTCTGAGAAGTGCCATTGCAATGCCTATTTGGAAAAAGGCTTTCCCTCAACCATTGCTAGGTAAAATTCTCTAGACTGGCCAAATACCCAGAGGTAAGCTTCCAAAATGTAATATCACAGAGTATTTGCAAGTCGTCAGTGTCACCTGCCTTGGGCCACATGTCCTACATTTTAGGAAGCAATCCTCTATTTGAATAACTTTAGCCAAAAAGACAGTAATACTGTAGTTATGGGTTGTGTTGTCGAAGGCATTTCTGAGATTATTCTATCAAGACTCACAACTGATGTTGCGAATCATGCTCATTTCACAAAGACAGAAATGTTTACATACCTGCCTATGTGGAAATTATCATTGTCATGTAAAGCACAGAAAACCCACAGCAACCCAATTATGGGTTGTTTTATTTTCTTAAATGAACTACTAAAACGTTATTGAGAGTAATGAAGGTCCCTTTTTACACTGCCATATGAAATCCAGATTATCTGCTTTGAACTGGATTATATGGCAATATAGACTCAGATAATCCATATAATGTGAATTATATGGCAGTGTAGAGGGGCCATAGAGCTGTCACTTCAACTTTGAAGTGAAGTGCAATCAAAACTGAATTTAAAAACCAAGAAAAATAAACCGCAAAGAATAGGGTGCTTGAAGCTGCTCACCAACAGTTAACAAAGGGAGAAATAATAATAATAATAATAATAATAGATGATCTGACAGTAACAAAAGATGAGCTGGATGATCTGGACAGAAAAACAAGAAAACTGATGATGTGTTTCAAATAATAATAATAATAATAATAATAATAATAATAATAATTTGGATATTCATCTCTCAGGAGTGTTTTAGTTGTGTATTCCTGCATGTCAGGAGATTGGGTGGGATGGCACTTGTGATTTCATTTAACTGGAAGCAATCTATCTATCTATCTATCTATCTATCTAAATGCTCAGTGCATAATGAGTACGTTAAAAGCAAAAGGACCAATGAATGAAATCACACCAAATTTGGCAACAAAACGTCTCACAAGACAAGGAGTGACCATCACTCAAAAAATTATGATTTTGTCATTTGGAAGTTTTAGTTGCTGGGATTTATAGTTCACCTACAATCAAAGAGCACTCTGAACTCCATCAATGATGGAATTGAACCAAGCTTGTCACACAGAACTCCCATGACCAACAGAAAATACTGGAATGGTTTGGTGGGCATTGACCTTGAGTTTGGGAGTTGTGGTTCACCTACATCCAGAGAGCACTTTGGACTCAAACAATGATGGATCTGCACCAAACTTGGCACAAGAACTCAATACGCCCAAATATGAACACAGATGAAGTTTGGGGAGAATAGACCTTGACACTGGGGAGTTGTAATCACTGGGATTCACAGTTCACCTACAATCAAAGAGCATGCTGAACCCCATGAACGACAGAATCAGGGCAAACTTCCCACACAGAACACACACAACCAACAGAAAATACTTAAGGCCATCCAGTCCAACTCCCTTCATCAGGGCAAGAAAACGTCATCAAAGCCCTCCTGACAAAGAGCCATCCAGCCATAGATAGATGAGAGAGAGAGAGAGAGAGAGAGAGAGAGAGAGAGAGAGATGATTCACACACATGCAGGGACACTTAAAGAAGGACAATGATATCATGCATATTCCAGGGTGAGCAAACCAGACACTCTCCACATCAACACTTACAAAGAAACAGCAAGAAATACTGTTTACTCACAAGCATAAAGACATTACATATATTAGAAACCAACACTTTCTCATTACTTTATTTTCCAGATCAACAGACTGGGCCACAGCAACGCGTGGCAGGGGACAGCTAGTTCTTTCTAAATCTGCAACTGTAAATAGCATGAACGTTAGACATATGTATGGCATATGTAAATAGCATGCAAGTTAGCTATCTGGTATCTATTTAATATGTTATACTTACTCTTTGTTGGTAATGGATTACAGTTTGCTTTTGAACATGCACATGTTTGCTTGTTTTTTTCAGAATATGGCCAAGGTCATTTTGGACTGGAGGTGGAGGTACTTATTTTAGTGGAGAGGGAGGGTTTGTTTTCTTCCCTGCTGCATAATGGTGGCTGGACAGCTTCCAGGCACAGCTGGTTTCCCAACTACATATTGTCCATGAAGGGACACCTAAGTACTGTCCAGCTGTCAGCATTCAGCCTGGAAAGAAAGGCCAGCCTTTGCCCTCAAACAAGACGAAAGGCTGTTCATTCCTCCCTGGGTGGTCAATGGTAACCATGCGATGCCCAATTGCTCCTGTGGCCACAGGGTGGACCTGTGCCAAGAATGGTCCAGCTGCTCTTGTGCAGAAGGGGCAAAAGCCATACGTGAGGGGTTACTACGTACCTCATTCCACAATACCTCAAAGAGTACAGGTATACTTCCATTCATGAACTAAATGTGTTCCTGATCATTAATTCTTTAACAGAAAACTTGATACCATGGGAGAAATCATAGGGAAATAATAGACAGGTTCCTTCAACAGAAAAAAACAAAACAGAGCAAAAACACATCGAACCTTCTAGAGCAGCCATGGGCAAACTTTGCCCCTCCTGGTGTTTTGGACTTCGACTCTCCTTACACTCCCCTTGACAGCAAAGGTTCGCAACTTGGGAGTTCTCCTGCATTCATTGCTGAGACTGGAATCCCAGTTTACAGCAGTGTCCAAGAGAACTCCGGTACAATTAAAACTTGTCTGACTTGTCCATACCTTGGGAAGTCAGACTTGGCTATGGTGGCCCATGCTCTCATCACATCTAGGGTAGACTACTGCAATGCACTCTACGTGGGGTTGGCTTTGAAGAATGCTTGGAAACTTCAAATAATCCAACGTGAGGCATCCAGGTTAATAACCAGAGCGGCATACAGAGAGCATACAATTCCCATGTTATGTCAGCTCCACTGACTGTCAGTTTCCTACTGAGCACAATTCAGAGTGTTGGCTTTGGCCTGTAAAGCCCTAAACAACCCCGACCCAGTTTACCTGTCCAGACACATCTCCCTCTATGGACCATAGCGGAGATCAAGATCCTTCGGGGAGGCTCTGCTCTCCATTCCACCACTGTTAGAGGTGCAATTGGTGGGGACAAGAGAGAGGGCCTTTTCAGTATTTTGATTTATTTATCGTGTCAGGAGTGAACCAAACAGTTGTATTGCATTAAAAAAACAAATAAACAAAACACAAAGTTTGCAAACTTGGTAAATTATTAAACTTCCTTTGACCAGATACTGGATACTCTGGTCTTGCTATAAGAAGGTCCTCCATTGTGCATGTAGCAGGGCTCAGGTTGTATTGCAGTAGGTGGTCTGTGGTTTGCTCTTCTCCACACTCGCATGTTGTGGAGTCCACTTTGTGGCCCCATTTCTTAAGGTTGGCTCAGCATCTCATGGTCCCAGAGCGCAGTCTGTTCAGCGCCTTCCAAGTCACCCAGTCTTCTGTGTGCCCAGGAGGGAGTCTCTCATTTGGTATTAGAGGGAGAAAATGTGGCAGTGGCAGTGGCAGACTTTGTGTTTCTAGGTGTAAAGATTACTGCAGATGCAGACTGCAGCCAGGAAATCAGGAGACACTTCTTCAGAGGATAGTAATGACCAATCTTGATAAAATAGTGAAGAGTAGGGACAACACACTGGCAACGAAGATCTGCATAGTTAAAGCAATGGTAGTCACCAACGGATGTGAGAGCTGGTCCATGACGTCATGAAAAGTCGGAAATGACTGAATGAATGCACAACAACAACAACAACAACCCCACAAACAAACATTACATTTTTATTTATATATAGTAGATATATGTGTAGAATCTATTTCATAGAATCATGGAATCAAAGAATTGGAAGAGACCTCATGGGCCATCCAGTCCAACCCCCTGCCAAGAAGCAGGAATATTGCATTCAAAGCACCCCTGACAGATGGCCATCCAGCCTCTGTTTAAAAGCTTCCAAAGAAGAAGCCTCCACCACACTCTGGGGCAGAGAGTTCCACTGCTGAACGGCTCTCACAGTCAGGACGTTCTTCCTCATGTTCAGATGGAATCTCCTTTCTTGTAGTTTGAAGCCATTGTTTCGTGTCCTAGTCTCCAGTTCAGCAGAAAACAAGCTTGCTCCCTCCTCCCTGTGGCTTCCTCTCACATATTTATACATGGCTATCATATCTCTTCTCAGCCTTCTCTTCTTCAGGCTAAACATGCCCAGCTCCTTAAGCCGCTCCTCATAGGGCTTGTTCTCCAGACCCTTGATCATTTTAGTCGCCCTCCTCTGGACACATTCCAGCTTGGCAATATCTCTCTTGAATTGTGGTGCCCAGAATTGGACACAATATTCCAGGTGTGCTCTAACCAAAGCAGAAAAGAGGGGGTAGCATTACTTCCCTAGATCTAGACCAGTGTTTCTCAACCTGGGGGTCGGGACCCCCATGAGGGTCGCGAGGGGGTGTCAGAGGGGTCGCCAAAGACCATCAGAAAACATAGTGTTTTCTGTTAGTCATGGGGGTTCTGTGTGGAAAGTTTGGTCCAATTCTATCGGTGGGGTTCAAAATGCTATTTTATTGTGGGTGAACTATAAATCCCAACAATTACAAATGGCAAGGTCTATTTTCTCCAAACTCTACCAGTGTTCACATTTGGGCATATTGAGTATTTGTGCCAAATTTGATCCAGATCCATCATTGCTTGAGTCCACAGTGTTCTCTGGATGTAGGTGAACTACAACTCAAAAAAACTCAAGGTCAATGTCCACCAAACCTTCCCAGTATTTTCTCTTGGTCATGGGAATTCTGTGTGCCCAGTTTGATTCAATTCCATCATTGATGGAGTTCAAAAGGCTCTTTGATTTTAGGTGAACTATAAATCCCAGCAACTCCAGCATTACCAAATGACAAAATCAATCACCCCCAATCTCACCAGTATTCAAATTTGGGAGTATTGGGTATTTGTACCAAATTTGGTCCAGTGACTGAAAATACATCCTGCATATCAGATATTTAGATTACCATTCATAACAGTAGCAAAATTACAGTTGTGAAGTAGCAACGAAATAATGTCATGCTTTGGGGGGTCACCACAACATGAGGACCTGTACTAAGGAGTCACGGCATTAGGAAGGTTGAGAACCACTGATCTAGACACTATGCTCCTCTTGATGCAGGCCAAAATCCCATTTATGCACTGCCATTGAATGTTTGCCATTTGCATGCTGTGGTCCGCCATGATTCCCCTTCGGTGTGAGAAGGGCGGAAAATAAATGTTTTAAATAAATAAATTAAACCAGCTGCATTCAGCATACCTTTTTGTGGACTGCATCATTTGAAGAGTGAGATAGAGTCTCAGGAAGCTCATGCCTGATAAAACTTCTCAGTCTCTAAACTGCCATAAGGCTTTTTATTATTTCAATCTTTCATCACCAATCTGCTTTCTTCCTCCAAGTCCTCCTGTACCATTTTATTAAAGCACTCACCCATAAAGAAAGCTGGGAGGGTTGGTTCATTTTTACTTAGTTTGTAAAAGAGTTGTTCCGAAGACAAAAGCAGGTACTGGAGAGGACGACATTTATTGCTTGTTACCTTGCTTTGGAGGGGAAAAAATGTAAAAGGAAAATCTCTGTTTTGAAAAATTGCATCCACGGCCAGAGCAATTTTCTAGCATGTTGCAGGCAGATTCCGGGGTGCCTTTCCCCCCTGATCAATCTGCTTCTAATGACGCTCGAAATGCCATAATGAATGTAGCATCCCTGCCTTGACCTAAATTGGATTAGATGCCTCACTAATGCGATGTCGGCAAGTCAAATCAGCCCTTAATGCCACCAGGATGAACCTGTGGGGAATATTTGATCGCTAATGCCCGCACGAGGGTTGGAAGAGAAATCCTATCTTTTGATTTAATAAACCATTTCTTTATTTCCCAAAGGTGGTTGCATGTTGGAGCAAGATGAGCTAATTAGCGAAATTACTCTCTTAAAAAAAAAGAGGGGGAAGCTTCGGGACTCACTGCTAAAATATAACATTGTATGCACTCCAATCCTGAAAAATCTGGCAATGGTTTTGATCATTCTAAGCATCACCATGCCCTGCATAAGGATGTGGCCTTCTCTTAAGGGACCAGTCTTAACGATAACGATAAAATCTCATAAAACACTCAAAGCTATTAAAGAACTTAGGAAGATAAAGGGACAGGCTCCTTAATAAATTAGGCTTGATTCTTACTTACTTACTTAGGTGATCCCTCATAGTTTGAGGATGATTTTCTTCCAGATGTGATGCCTTGGCGGCAAATCAGTAGGTGGCTCTGTGGAGCCCTATTCTTGATCCGCATGTTCTCCCGCAGTGAGGACATAAGTTTCTAGATGGAAGGTGGTCCCAGTCGGGGTTGGCTTGATGTGTTTTCCTCTTGGCACATTTCTCCCTTTCGCCCTCAATTTGTTCCTCTTCAAATTCAGCAGCACTGCTGGTCACAGCTGACCTCCAGTTAGAGTGCCGTAGTACAGCCTGTTAGCAACTCTGCAACTGGTAGTATGGGTGTCAGAAGGGGGAAAAGGAGTGCTCAAGTGTTAGATGAGGAGCAACAGAGGAAAAGGATCCAGGAGATCAACCCTGGCGATCAATGGGGATGTCGCAGCCAGATCGCCCTCACATCCAAAACTGCGAGACAGATATTTACATCCAGTATTATCCAAGTGCAGGTCCCCCTACAGAAATGATATTCTGACATCCCTCTTGCAAGGGCAGGAAAGATCCAGCATCATCAGAGTAAGCCTCTTTATTCTGAAAGCTATTAAGAAAAGAGCAGATTTCCTGAAAGAAGAACCAGGAAAATAAGATTCTGACTATAAATAGAAGGTCGGCTGCTGTCTTCACCTTGTTGCCTTGTTTTTTACTCGTGTTTTATTTTGAAATGGTCATATGACTGATCAAATAAATAAATATTATTATTATTATTAATAGGGATCCAGGAGATACTTATGTCACTAACTGATGAAGATTCCTTCGAAGGGTTTTCTGATAGCAAGGGGTCAATGAGTGAGGAGGAGGAAGGAGATGCAATGGATGTTAACAGGGGAACTAAGAGGGTTACTCGGGAGCAGGAATCGGATGAGGAGCAACAGAGGAAGAAGATCTGGGATATACTTACTGCTCCCACAGACGAAGAGTGTTTCATGGGTTTCTCTGGGAGTGATGGGTCTGGGAGTGATGAGGAAGGGGATGACACACTGGATTGGACTAAGGTGCAAGAGGTTCAAGATGCAATATTATTATATTAGTGCAAGAAAAGATGCAAAACTGGGTGGGATACTTGTGGTACACCAGAGGTTAATGACCTCACAAACTTTCTTCTTCCTTTGATCACCGGAATTTTTTGGTATTTCCTTTTTATGGTGCCATAAAATACCTCCCTGCTTAAGCAGTGCCTAATTTCCCTACTCACAGCTCACAGCTGTTTTAGAACTGTTTAGGTGAACAGTAAGCTGGGCTGAAGGTTGGGTGCTCACTCCAACCCAGGCTTCGAACTACCAACCTTTCAGTTGGTGTCATCTATTGCTGCTGGTGATTAACCAGCTGTGCTAAAACCTGACTCTTTTGTATATACAAAACTTACGAATTAGAGACAACTTACGATTTTAAAACCAAGATTTGCACACCTCTAGTAAATAGCCTCAGGATAAGGGCCATAGTAGCAAAATTATAAGTAATCCAAGAGGGGACAGACAGAGTTTTATAGTAAGAGGGAAAAAGCAAGATATTCATAATCCAAATAAGAGAAGGTATCTTCGAAGATGGGGATGGATACTTTACATCAGTCACCACTTGATCATCCCCAAACTCTCTCTTAATCTCTCTCAGTTCACATCTCTTGGGTATCTCCTGCCAACTCTGACAACCAATGCATGCCTCAGACAAGCTGTGACACAAATCCTCAGTGACAGACTTTCATTCCCTTGCAACTCAAGTCCAAAGAGGAAGCCTGAAGACCCTATTATCTTCAGGCTTCTGTCTTCCAGCTCTTCTCCTTCATACCCAGTCAATGGTGCTTCTCTGACCTCCTCATCCTTGCCTCTGAAGAAGCTTTGACTAAGGTCAGCAACTGACCTTCATGTCTGCCTGAGGCGAAGGATCTGGAAACAAGCAAGGTAGCACTTTTGGTGGTTCCTACTGACCCACAATTGGCCATTGCTTTGTGAGTACTTGATTTATCCAAAATACCCTCAAGCAGCTGTTTGAGCAAGATGTGTTTCATCTTGCAGGGAGTCTCATAAAGTGTGAAATGGCTAATTTTGGCAAGACAATCAAATTCTTTGCCATTCATTGTGCTAGAGTGTTCTGCCTAGAAAAGATCTGATGTTCAATTCTTTATTATTATTATTATTATTATTATTATTATTATTATTATTTTGGGTACTTCTACTTCTCAACCCCCGAAGGGGGACTCAGGGCAGCTTCCAACCGGCATACGTTGATGCTTACAGTTCACACAATAAAATACATAATAACAATAATTATAACAATTAAAACATTACATTAATGCAATAAAAATACAATAAAAAGCCAGCCTGGTGGCCATCATTTTGCCAAGTCCGTAATTAATAAATTCATTCTGCTTATCATAGTCCGTTTCCAAAGCTTTAGTCATCAATGTCCATTGTCAGTCTGCCAGATTATCCAAAGGCCTGGTCCCATATCCATGTTTTTAATTTCCTTCTGAAAGAGAGGAGGGATGACGATGATCTAATTTCCCCGGGGAGTGAATTCCACAGACGGGGGCCACCACCAAGAAGACCCTGTCCCTCGTCCCCGCCAATCCCGTTTGTGACAAGGGCGGGGCCGAGAGCAGGGCCCCTCCAGAAGATCTTAAATTCCTAGGCGGGACATAGAAGGAGATATATTCGGACAGGTACGCTGGGCTGGTGCCATATAGGGTTTTATAGGTTAAGACCAGCACTTTGGATTGTGCTCGGAACTGAATTGGCAGCCAGTGGAGCTGACATAACAGAGGGGTGGCATGCTCTCTGTATGATGCTCCAGTGAGAAGTCTAGCTGCTGCCCGCTGGATTCGTTGAAGTTTCCGAACAGTCTTTAAAGGCAACCCCACATAGAGCGCATTGCAGTAATCTATTCGGAATGTAACAAGAGACTGGACCACTGTGGCCAGATCAGACTTCCCAAGGTACGGGCGCAGCTGGCGCATAAGCTTTAATTGTGCAAAAGCTCACCCGGCCACCGCTGAGACCTGGGGTTCCAAGCTCAGCAATGAGTCCAGGATCACTCCCAACTTTTGACAGGGTTGACCCAAAACAGAGGTGAGGGGAAAGTCTTTCAATGCGATGAGTCCCAGGATCACTCCCAACCTTTGACAGGGTTGACCCAAAGATGAGGTGGGGGAAAAGTCTTTCAATGGAAGACTCCTAAGGAACTACGACTAGTCCTAGAGCTGCCAGACAGACAGCTTGCCAGGTTTCTAGAAGCTAAGTAAGTTCTCAAACATATTCTGTCTCATTTTAATAAGGATGTGGACAAGTTGGAGTGGATTCAGAGAGTTGAAAAGCAAAGCCTGACAACTCTAAATGAGGCTGCAGGCAGATTCATTAAGAAAATTAAAAGCAATCTGTATCTGCTTGATGGCTGATGGAAATTTTGCAATTGGTTTCAACAGAAGGAGCAGAACCCTCTATTTATGAAGCTGAGAAAGAGTCCAGCCTTTAGTACAATAGAAAATAAAATACATTTTGAAGTTTTCAAAGTCGTAGCTGTCTTAGACCCCTTCTACAAAGCCATATAAACCATATAATCCAGATTGTCAAAGCAGATTATCCATGTTATCTGCTTTAAACTGGATTATATGAGTCTCAGAAAGTGTGAAAGCTGGGATTCAGTTAAACATAAAAAAACCAAGATTATGGCAACAAGAATGGTTGATAACTGGCAAATAGAGGGAGAAAACATGGAGGCAGTGATAGACTTTGTATTTCTAGGTGCAAAGATGACTGCAAATGCAGACTGCAACCAGGAAATCAGGAGACGCTTACTCCTTGGGAGGAGAGCAATGGCCAATCTTGATAAAATAGTGAAGAGTAGAGACATCACACTGGCAACGAAGAACCGCATAGTCAAAGCAATGGTATTCCCTGTAGTCACCTACGGATGTGAGAGCTCGACCAGAAGGAAGGCTGAGTGAAGGAAGAGAGACATTTTTGAACTGTGGTGTTGGAGGAAAATTCTGAGAGTGCTTTGGACCACGAGAAGATCCAACCAGTCCAACCAGTCCAGGAAATAAAGCCTGACTGCTCATTGGAGGGAAGGATAGTAGAGGCAAAGATGAAGTACTTTGGCCACATCATGAGAAGACGGGAATGGCTGGAGAAGACAATGATGCTGGGTAAAATGGAAGGAAAAAGGAAGAGGGGCCAACCAAGGGCAAGATGGATGGATGGCATCCTTGAAGTGACTGGATTGACCTTGAAGGAGCTGGGGGTGGTGACGGCTGCCAGGGAGCTCTGGCGTGGGTTGGTCCATGAGGTCACAAAGAGTTAGAAGTGACTGAACAAATAAACAACAACATATGAGTCTACATTGCCATATAATCCACTTCAAAGCAGATAATCTGGATTTTATATGGAAGTATAGAAGGGGCTCTACTCTTGAAGAAAAATATAGGAGGTTCTTGGTATCTGCCACCGAAGTCCAACACTTTGGCATCTTTTTGCAGAGTTGACAGATGGATGGGATGGGGAAAGGGTAATTAATGAATTGAGACAGATAGGCATGTAAAAGCATGAGTATTTATGGTTACTTTAAATGGCAATGTGGTGGTAATTCATCCTAGCATAGGTGAGCTGTTGAAAAAGCACATTGTGATGAAAAATCCAGTAGGTCAAAGAATGTTAAACTAGACTGTTACCTAAAAATAATAAAATATCCAGCCTTTCTGTGAAGAAAATCACGCCATTCTTTTTCCTTTCATTTTCTGCTGTTCTCCTTACTTTTCTCTGTAACTTGCCCTGTGAATCAGATTGCAGTCACTCGCTTCTGTGGTATTTTGATGAATCTATAGTTTTTTGCCAACAGTGAAAAATTGATCTGACAAGAATATCACTAGAACGGGCTGTATTTGACAAAGCAAGGGTTATCCAGAAAGTAAAGTTTCAAGATTTTTTAAAAAATATATACAAAGAATGAATATATTTTAATAAAACTTACATGGATTGTAACATAGGTATTACACTATTATTATTATTGTTATTATTATTATTATTATTATTATTTTAAAATGATCTTTATTGAATATTTGAAATTACAATTAAAATATTTATAGATATCGATAGAAAAGAAAAAAGAGAAAGAAGGTAGAGAGAGAAAAGAAAGGGGGGAAAAAGAAAAAAAGAAATAGGTATTACATTATTTTTCCACATAATCACCATTCAGTTCAATACATTTTATTATCCGTGGGACGAGTCTTTGATAGAAGTATCCCTCCACCTTTTTTGGCCAGTTTGTCACATTGATTTTCACCTTGTTGTCATCAGAAAACTCTTTTCCACCCAAGTGTTCCTTCTATTTAGTGAACAGATGATAGTCACTAGGTCAGTGGTCTCAGCCTTCTTAATGCTGCGACCCCTTAATACAGTTGTGGTGACCCCCAGTCATAAAATTACTTTCGTTTCTCTTTCATAACTGTAATTTTGCTATTGTTGTGAAAGGTAATTTAAATGTCTGATATGCAGGATGTATTTTCATTTACTGGACCAAATGTGGCACAAATACACCCAATACGCCCAAATTTGAATACTGGTGGGGCTGGGGAGGGATTGATTTTGTCATTTGGGAGTTGTAGTTGCTGGGATTTATAGTTCGCATGCAATCAAAGAGCATTCTGAACTCCACCAATGATGGAACTGAACCAAACTTGGCACACAGAACTCCCATGATGAACAGAAAATACTGGAAGGGTTTGATGGGCATTGATCTGGAGTTTTGAAGTTGTAGTTCACCTACATCCAGAGAGCACTGTGAACTCCACAAATGATGGAATTGAACCAAACTTGGCACAAATACTCAATATGCCCAAATGTGAAAACTGGTGGAGTTTGGGGAAAATAGACCTTGACATTTGGGACTTGTGGTTGCTGGGATTTATAGTTCACCTGCAATCAAAGAGTATTCTGAACTCCACCGATAGAATTGGGACAAACTTCCCACACAGAACCCCCATAACCAACAGGATATACTATGCTTTCTTTGGCGATTCCTCTGGTGCCCCCTGGCGACCCCTCCAGGGGTCCCAACTCCCAGGTTGAGAAACACTGCACTAGGTGCAAGATTGGGGCTGTGAGAAGGGTGGCTTAAAACATCCCAACCAAATGAAGTCAACAACTCTTGTGTTGCATGAGTGGAGTGTGGACATGCATTGTCATGAAGGAGACAGACTCCCACTGTCAGCATCCCACGACATTTGTTTTGGATGGCTCTGCAAAGTTTCTTCATGGTCTCACAATACATTCCATACATGCAATACATTTTCTCACATGCTGTTGTGATATTATGTCCTCTCCATAAACTGAAATGATTTCGCAATGAATCGCAGCACTGTTCATGCCCTTAGTATTTAGGTAGTGTATTACAACGCAAACTTCACACTTGGAGGAAAACAGAATGAGGATGCTCATCTCTAACCTTCACCACAATGGCAGTCTATGAGCTACTGACGACTGGCACTGCTCCTTCGCTTCTCCTGGCTTCCCGCTACACAGCAGTGATTTATTTATTTACTATATTTGTATACCGCTCTTCTCAGCCCTCAGGGTTGAGCAGTTCACAATAGCAAATACAATACTTAAACATGATAAAAACAGTTAAGAACAATCAATAAACATCATAACATCTCATCTCGTCTCATAGTTAAAATCAAGATCCAGTCTCATCATCCAATTGTTCCATATTTCTATATTAGTTACAATGCCTGCTCCAACAACCAAGGTCTTCAATTTCCTCCGAAATACTAACAGGGAGGGGGCAGATCTAATGTCTGTGGGAAGGGCATTCCACAGCTGAGGGGCCACCACTAAGAAGGCCCTGTCTCTCGTCCCCGCCAACCGTACTTGTGATGCAGGTGGGACCGAGAGCAGGGCCTCCCCAGATGATCTTAACGTCCTAGCTGGTTCATAGGAGGAGATACGTTCAGACAGATAAGTTGGGCTGGAACTGTTTAGGGCTTTATAGGCTAAAGCCAGCACTTTGAATTGTGCCCAGTAGCAAACTGGCAGCCAGTGGAGCTGGCGAAACAGAGGAGTTGTATGCTCCCTGAGTGCTGCTCCTGTTAGTAACCTGGCTGCCGAGCGTTGGACCATTTGAAGCTTCTGGACAGTCTTCAAAGGCAACCCCAAGTAGAGAGCGTTGCAGTAGTCTATACGGGATGTAACCAGAGCGTGGACTACTGTGGCCAAGTTAGATTTCTCAAGTGATACCAACTTCCCCCGAGAAAATTCCCCGCCAGAGTTATGTGCCTTGTAACCTTACTTTCTGGATAACCCTCATACTTCGCATGGTTCCCTCTATTACCACAACATCCCTGTAAGGTTTGTAGTGGCCTAAGTTCAGCTATCAAATCCAATGACCAAACAAAGATTTGAACTAATCACAACTCCAACACTTTAGACATCACTTGACACTTTTTATATCTGATTTCTTATAACTGTTTAAAATGTTGTAAAGTGTTGAAAATATAGTGAGGAAATAAAGCAACAACTGGCATGCTGAACTTCCACAGTGAAAAATGCAAATTGAAGTGATTTGCATTCTTGGATATTTTGCATAATATGCAAAATCAATGTCCAGATAAAAATACAAGTTTTTTTTTAATCACAGAAAGATGTGGAAATTAGAGAGAACTGACTTATGGATGAATGCATGTGAAACAGCCATGGACCAGATAGAGGCTCTTTCTGCCAGCCCTAATCAGAGGCATGTGGCCTCTGGGGGGAAGATATAATTATCGTGGTCATAACTAGTAGTCATTGACAGTCTAATCCTCCATGAATTCCTTAATCACCTTTCAGAGTGAAGAGGGTGGCCACTCGTGCATTGCACACAAAAAGAGCAAAGAAGACTGAGAAAAGAGGATAGATTTGCAAACAACTCTTGTTACTATGGGTCTTTTATGGCAACTCCATAATGTGGAATTTCTTGACAATATTTATTCAGATGATGATTCCTACTCTCTTCCCTTAAGGCTGGACAAGCATGGAATGCCCATGGTCACTCAATGAGTTTCCATGGCTGAGGGAAATGCCATGACTGAGTAGAACTTACCAAGAATCCTAACCCGACATTCCAGATATCTATCTAAACTACACTTATGCAATGAGAAATACTATATATTTAAGAATGTTATATCATTACTTATATCAATGTTTATCAGCCTTCCTAATGCCGCAACCCCGTAATACAGTTCTTTATGTTGTGGTGACCCCCAACCATAAAATTATTTTTGTTGCTACTTCATAATTGCAATTTTGCTACTCTTATGAATCATCATGTAAATATCTGACATGAAGGTTGGATTTTCATTCACTGGACCAAATCTGGAGCAAATACCCAATAAGGTCAAATTTGAATACTAGTGGGGTTGGGGGAGAATGATTTTGATATTTGGGAGTTGTAGTTGCTGGGATTTATAGTTCACCTACAATCAAAGAGCATTCTGAACTCCACCAATGATGGAATTGAACCAAACTTGGTACACAGAACTCCCATGACCAACAGAAAATACTGGAAGGGTTTGGTGGGCATTGATCTTGAGTTTTGGAGTTGTAGTTCACCTATATCCAGAGAGCAGTGTGGATTCAAACAATGATGGACCAAACTTGGCATGAATACTCAATATACCCAAATGTGAACACTGATGGAGTTTGGGGCAAACAGACGTTGACATTTGGGAATTGAAGTTGCAGGGATTTATAGTTCACCTACAATCAAAGACCATTCTGAACCCCACCATAGATAGAATTGGGCCAAACTTCCCAGACAGAACCCCCATGACCAACTTAAAAAACTGTGTTTTCTAATGGTCTTTGGAGACCCCTCTGACACCCCCTCGCAATCCCCTCAGGATTGCCGATCCCCAGGTAGAGAAATAGTAATATGCTTACTATTAGACTCATAGAATCATAGAGTTGGAAGAGATCTCCTGGGCCATCCTGTCCAACCCCTTACCAAGAAGCAGGAAAATTGCATTCAAAGCACCCCTAACAGATGGCCATCCAGCCTCTGTTTAAAAGCCTCCAAAGAAGGAACCTACACCACACTCCGGGGCAGAGAGTTCCACTGCTAAACAGCTCTCACAGTCAAGAAGTTCTTCCTCATGTTCAGGCGGAATCTCCTTTCTTGTAGTTTGAAACCATTGTTCTGCATCCTAGTCTCCAGGGCAGCAGAAAACAAGTTCGCTCCCTCCTCCCTATGACTTCCTCTCAAATATTTATACATGGCTATCATGTCTCCTCTCAGCCTTCTTTTTTTCAGGCTAAACATGTCCAGCTCTTTAAGCCACTCCTCATAGGGCTTGTTATCAAGGCCCTTGATCATTTTAGTCACCCTCCTCTGGACATATTCCAGCTTGTCAATATCTCTCTTCAATTGTGGTGCCCAGAATTGGACACAATATTCCAGGTGTGGTCTAACCAAGGCAGAATAGAAGGATAGCATGACTTCCCTGGATCTATTCTGTCCTTAGCGGGCAACTGCAAAGTCCTACTAAGTTTGCTCATTCTGTGTACTGCTCTTTGATTTGTTTTTAGGTTGATGATGTAATAAACCATGGCCACCATGAATTCATGAACCCATCAGATCTTGGTCCAATGAAGCAAAGCTAGGTAAAGTACCACTGGAAGTACTTTGTCTCTTTTATTACTCCTAAATCAACATATAGAGTGATTTCATCCACCGCTAACCCATCCACTTACCCAAATTCAGAAATGACAAAGTAGAGAATCTATTTCCAATAGTACTATTCCAAACTTTGCTTCCATCAAGCAGTTTCCACTCAGACCAGAAAAATTGTGCTGGTCCCTTTTTATTATTTCCAAAAGAATCTTCTAAACTGCGCCCAAAAGGGCTTCCTTACTTATGAGATGTTTGGCTTTTTTGAAATGGTTTTTCCTGGCTTTGATGGCTTTAACATTTCATGCCATTCTTTATCCAAAGCTAGGTGCTCCCTAGTTACTGTTCCATATACCTTGGGGCTGACAAAAATACTGGCTCTGCATGCATTATAAATCTCTGACAAAGACCAGAAATAGCTCTTTTATATCATCGTTTAATACTTCACTGTTTCCGGGCAAGCTGAAGGCTAGACCCGTTTGTCATCCCTGCAGGTGAGATACACCAAGCATAAGAAATCCAGAAAGTCAAATAGCAAGGCCATGTTCGACAAGGGCACTTGGACCCGGTAGCTGTCAAGGTCCTGGATCGAAAAAGTCTCAAGGTGACACATCTGAGAAGAGAAACAAAACCCCATCGACATTGATGGCCTGAAAGGGGAGCAATATAAATGGGATGGGGGGCATCAGCTCATAGAGAAGAAGGAACTGTATTGTCGAAGGCTTTCATGGCCAGAATCACTGGGTTGTTGTAGGTTTTTCCGGGCTATATGGCCATGTTCTGGAGGCAATTTTTCTCCTGACGTTTCGCCTGCATCTATGGCAAACATCCTCAGAGGATGCTTGCCATAGATGCAGGCGAAACATCAGGAGAAAAATTGCCTCCAGAACGTGGCCATATTTATTATTTTTATTTATTTATTTATTTACTTTGCTTGTATACCGCAGTTTCTCAGTCCGTAGGTGACTCAACGCGGTTCACAACAAGAGCAAAAAGTCAATCCAACAACATACAGAATTTAAAAACCATTAACAACATAATATACAGGATAATGACACATCAATAACAACACATTAACGTCTCGTAATTAGAATCATGATCCAATTCATCATCCATAATTCCGTTTCCTATATTCATCGTGTACATTGCACTGTTTATCCGAACGCCTGTTCAAACAGCCAGGTTTTTAGTTTTCTTCGAAACACCATTAATGAAGGGGCTGATCTAATGTCCATGGGAAGGGCGTTCCACAGCTGAGGGGCCACCACAGAGAAGGCCCTGTCCCTCGTCCCCGCCAGCCGTGCCTGTGATGCAGGCGGGATCGAGAGCAGGGCCTCCCCAGAAGATCTTAGAGTCCTGGTGGGTTCATAGGCAGAGATACGTTCGGATAGGTAGCTTGGGCCAGAACCGTTTAGGGCTTTATAGGCCAACGCCAGCACTTTGAATTGAGCCCAGTAGCAAATCGGCAGCCAGTGGAGCTGGTGCAGCAGAGGAGTTGTATGCTCCCTGCGCTCCGCTCCTGTTAGTATCATGGCTGCTACT